>NW_025745808.1:238304-313304 GCF_021184085.1 Oncorhynchus gorbuscha | reverse complement strand
TCTATAGCCAGGTAGATTGTTGACAGGCTGGAAATTATAGCCAGGTAGATTGTTGACAGGCTGTCTAACCCTCTATAACCAGGTAGATTGTTGACAGGCTGTCTAACCCTCTATAGCCAGGTAGATTGTTGACAGGCTGTCTAACCCTCTATAGCCAGGTAGATTGTTGACAGGCTGTCTAACCCTCTATAGCCAGGTAGATTGTTGACAGGCTGTCTAACTCTATAGCCAGGTAGATTGTTGACAGGCTGTCTAACCCTCTATAACCAGGTAGATTGTTGACAGGCTGTCTAACCCTCTATAACCAGGTAGATTGTTGACAGGCTGTCTAACTCTATAGCCAGGTAGATTGTTGACAGGCTGTCTAACTCTATAGCCAGGTAGATTGTTGACAGGCTGTCTAACTCTATAGCCAGGTAGATTGTTGACAGGCTGTCTAACCCTATAGCCAGGTAGATTGTTGACAGGCTGTCTAACCCTCTATAACCAGGTAGATTGTTGACAGGCTGTCTAACTCTATAGCCAGGTAGATTGTTGACAGGCTGTCTAACTCTATAGCCAGGTAGATTGTTGACAGGCTGTCTAACCTATAGCCAGGTAGATTGTTGACAGGCTGTCAAACCCTATAGCCAGGTAGATTGTTGACAGGCTGTCTAACCCTCTATTACCAGGTAGATCTGTGTTTGATGTGACATTGTGCCACTAATAACCCTGGCAATGCTCATGTCCTACAGTATATGTGGCTCTTCACTGTGAGATATGACTGGTTGAGAATCAGGCCATGTGCTGACCTTCCTGTTGTCTTCACTGTGAGATATGACTGGTTGAGAATCAGGTGACCTTCCTGTTGTCTTCACTGTGAGATATGACTGGTTGAGTATCAGGCCATGTGCTGACCTTCCTGTTGTCTTCACTGTGAGATATGACTGGTTGAGAATCAGGCCATGTGCTGACCTTCCTGTTGTCTTCACTGTGAGATATGACTGGTTGAGAATCAGGTGACCTTCCTGTTGTCTTCACTATGAGATATGACTGGTTGAGAATCAGGCCATGTGACCTTCCTGTTGTCTTCACTGTGAGATATGACTGGTGGAATCAGGCCATGTGCTGACCTTCCTGTTGTCCACTGTGAGTATGACTGTTGAGAATCAGGTGACTGTGAGATATGACTGGTTGAGAATCAGGCCATGTGCTGACCTTCCTGTTGTCTTCACTGTGAGATATGACTGGTTGAGAATCAGGTGACCTTCCTGTTGTCTTCACTGTGAGATATGACTGGTTGAGAATCAGGTGACCTTCCTGTTGTCTTCAATGTGAGATATGACTGGTTGAGAATCAGGCCATGTGCTGACCTTCCTGTTGTCTTCAATGTGAGATATGACTGGTTGAGAATCAGGCCATGTGCTGACCTTCCTGTTGTCTTCACTGTGAGATATGACTGGTTGAGAATCAGGTGACCTTCCTGCTGTCTTCAATGTGAGATATGACTGGTTGAGAATCAGGCCATGTGCTGACCTTCCTGTTGTCTTCACTGTGTTACCTGGTGGTGTTACCTGGTGGTGTTACCTGGTGGTGATACCTGGTAGTGTTACCTGGTGGTGATACCTGGTAGTGTTACCTGGTGGTGATACCTGGTGGTGTTACCTGGTAGTGTTGCTTGGTAGTGTTACCTGGTGGTGATACCTGGTGGTGTTACCTGGTGGTGATACCTGGTGGTGTTACCTGGTGGTGATACCTGGTGGTGTTACCTGGTGGTGTTACCTGGTGGGGTTACCTGGTGGTGATACCTGGTGGTGTTACCTGGTGGTGATACCTGGTGGTGTTACCTGGTGGTGTTACCTGGTGGGGTTACCTGGTGGTGATACCTGGTGGTGATACCTGGTGGTGATACCTGGTGGTGATACCTGGTGGTGTTACCTGGTTGTGATACCTGGTGGTGTTACCTGGTGGTGTTACCTGGTGGTGTTACCTGGTGGTGATACCTAGTGGTGATACCTGGTGGTGATACCTGGTGGTGTTACCTGGTGGTGTTACCTGGTGGTGATACCTGGTGATACCTGGTTGTGTTACCTGGTGGTGATACCTGGTGGTGTTACCTGGTGGTGATACCTGGTGGTGTTACCTGGTGCTGATACCTGGTGCTGATACCTGGTGGTGATACCTGGTGGTGTTACCTGGTGGTGATACCTGGTGGTGTTACCTGGTGGTGATACCTGGTGGTGTTACCTGGTGGTGATACCTGGTGGTGTTACCTGGTGGTGATACGTGGTGGTGATACCTGGTGGTGATACCTGGTGGTGTTACCTGGTGGTGATACCTGGTGGTGTTACCTGGTGGTGTTACCTAGTGGTGTTACCTGGTGGTGATACCTGGTGGTGTTACCTGGTGGTGTTACCTGGTGGTGATACCTGGTGGTGATACCTGGTGGTGATACCTGGTGGTGATACCTGGTGGTGTTACCTGGTGGTGATACCTGGTGGTGATACCTGGTGGTGATACCTGGTGGTGATACCTGGTGGTGTTACCTGGTGGTGTTACCTGGTGGTGTTACCTGGTGGTGATACCTGGTGGTGATACCTGGTGGTGTTACCTGGTGCTGATACCTGGTGCTGATACCTGGTGCTGATACCTGGTGGTGATACCTGGTGCTGTTACCTGGTGCTGATACCTGGTGGGGTTAACTGGTGGTGATACCTGGTGGTGTTACCTGGTGGTGATACCTGGTGGTGATACCTGGTGGTGATACCTGGTGGTGTTACCTGGTGGTGATACCTGGTGGTGTTACCTGGTGGTGTTACCTAGTGGTGTTACCTGGTGGTGATACCTGGTGGTGATACCTGGTGGTGTTACCTGGTGGTGTTACCTGGTGGTGATACCTGGTGGTGATACCTGGTGGTGTTACCTGGTGGTGATACCTGGTGGTGATACCTGGTGGTGATACCTGGTGGTGTTACCTGGTGGTGTTACCTGGTGGTGATACCTGGTGGTGTTACCTGGTGGTGATACCTGGTGGTGTTACCTGGTGGTGTTACCTGGTGGTGTTACCTGGTGGTGATACCTGGTGGTGATACCTGGTGGTGATACCTGGTGGTGATACCTGGTGGTGTTACCTGGTGGTGTTACCTGGTGGTGATACCTGGTGGTGTTACCTGGTGGTGATACCTGGTGGTGATACCTGGTGGTGATACCTGGTGGTGTTACCTGGTGGTGATACCTGGTGGTGATACCTGGTGGTGTTACCTGGTGGTGTTACCTGGTGGTGTTACCTGGTGGTGATACCTGGTGGTGATACCTGGTGGTGATACCGGGTAGTGTTACCTGGTTGTGTTACCTGGTGGTGTTACCTGGTGGTGTTACCTGGTGGCGATACCTGGTTGTGTTACCTGGTGGTGATACCTGGTGGTGATACCTGGTTGTGTTACCTGGTGGTGATACCTGGTGGTGTTACCTGGTGCTGATACCTGGTTGTGTTACCTGGTGGTGATACCTGGTGCTGATACCTGGTGCTGATACCTGGTGCTGATACCTGGTGGTGTTACCTGGTGCTGTTACCTGGTGGTGTTACCTGGTGGTGATACCTGGTGGTGTTACCTGGTGGTGTTACCTGGTGCTGTTACCTGGTGGTGATACCTGGTGGTGTTACCTGGTGGTGATACCTGGTGGTGTTACCTGGTGGTGATACCTGGTGGTGTTACCCGCTAGACCTTCAACAGGAACATAAACGTAACATTATACCTGTAAACCTTTTGCTTTCTATGCATTCATTTTTATTAAAGGCGAAAGTTCACCAATGTGTTACATTAGAGCACCGGCCTGTATTACTGTACCCTGTTCTCTGTTCTCTGTACCCAGGGGTACATTATCTCTCTGTCTCTAACAGGCCTGTATTACTGTACATTATCTCTCTGTCTCTAACCATCCTCTACCCTGTTCTCTGTACCCAGGGATGAACAGGCCTGTATTACTGTACATTATCTCTCTGTCTCTAACCATCCTCTAGCCTGTTCTCTGTACCCAGGCCTGTATTACTGTACATTACCTCTCTGTCTCTAACCATCCTCTACCCTGTTCTCTGTACCCAGGCCTGTATTACTGTACATTATCTCTGTCTCTAAACATCCTCTAGCCTGTTCTCTGTACCCAGGCCTGTATACTGTACATTATCTCTCTGTCTCTAACCATCCTCTACCCTGTTCTCTGTACCCAGGCCTGTATTACTGTACATTATCTCTCTGTCTCTAAACATCCTCTACCCTGTTCTCTGTACCCAGGCCTGTATTACTGTACATTACCTCTCTGTCTCTAACCATCCTCTAGCCTGTTCTCTGTACCCAGGCCTGTATTACTGTACATTATCTCTCTGTCTCTAACCATCCTCTAGCCTGTTCTCTGTACCCAGGGGGGAACAGGCCTGTATTACTGTACATTATCTCTCTGTCTCTAACCATCCTCTAGCCTGTTCTCTGTAAGGCCTGTATTACTGTACATTACTCTCTGTCTCTAACCATCCTCTAGCCTGTTCTCTGTACCCAGGCCTGTATTACTGTACATTATCCTCTCTGTCTCTAACCATCCTCTAGCCTGTTCTCTGTACCCAGGCCTGTATTACTGTACATTACCTCTCTGTCTCTAACCATCCTCTACCCTGTTCTCTGTACCCAGGCCTGTATTACTGTACATTATCTACTGTCTCTAAACATCCTCTCTGTTTGTATTACTGTACATTATCCTCTAACTATCCTCTAGCCTGTTCTCTGTACCCAGGCCTGTATTACTGTACATTATCTCTCTGTCTCTAACCATCCTCTAGCCTGTTCTCTGTACTCAGGGGGGAACAGGCCTGTATTACTGTACATTATCTCTCTGTCTCTAACCATCCTCTACCCTGTTCTCTGTACCCAGGCCTGTATTACTGTACATTACCTCTCTGTCTCTAACCATCCTCTACCCTGTTCTCTGTACCCAGGCCTGTATTACTGTACATTACCTCTCTGTCTCTAACCATCCTCTACCCTGTTCTCTGTACCCAGGCCTGTATTACTGTACATTATCTCTCTGTCTCTAACCATCCTCTACCCTGTTCTCTGTACCCAGGGGTGAACAGGCCTGTATTACTGTACATTACCTCTCTGTCTCTAACCATCCTCTACCCCTCTGTGTGTTGTCCCAGGGGTGAACAGCCTTGCCCAGTCACTGAGTGCCAACCAGTCCATCCCCAGCACCCTCAGTCACCTGGACCTCTCAGGGAACATACTGCGGGCAGACGACATCCCGGTAGGTGGCGACATGGTCACATCTGTCTTGGTCACTTCCTTAATAACTGAGTCATAATGGGTAGAGTTGAGAGGAGAAAAGGACGTTTTGTTCATTTGCACAGATATCGAAACAAGACTTAACTGAAGATGGGAGAGATCCAGCAGTACCCGGTCGTCTAGTCTTCACACACCGAGTCCTATTGCGTCGTCTCCCCTCCTCCGAGCCAGGGAGACGCACAACACAACCATAGTCCGAATCACACTGACATCTAGCATCAATCATACCACATCGATTGTGTTCACTAGTCTCTCTACCCAGCTCAGTGTTGATGCCTGTGTCTCCGTGGCGAGGCTGTAGTCAGCTGGGTTTAAATCAGTCATCTGACTCTGTGGGATCACCTTGTAGATCTTGACACACTGTGAGCTACTAGAG
Source organism: Oncorhynchus gorbuscha (assembly GCF_021184085.1). Classification (NCBI taxonomy): domain Eukaryota; kingdom Metazoa; phylum Chordata; class Actinopteri; order Salmoniformes; family Salmonidae; genus Oncorhynchus; species Oncorhynchus gorbuscha. Next base: position 307,616 of record NW_025745808.1, on the reverse strand, counting down.
ACTGATGGGAAGGTTGATGTCAGAGGACAAGTCCTTCTGATTGGCTTAAAGGGTGATGGATTAGAAGCCTTCACTTTCTGAGACCGTCAGGCCTGATGGAGCTTTGTTCAGGGGTTCCCATGGGAACGCGTGCCCATACACACACCACACACACACACATCTGATGACCTCAGTGCTCTCAGTATAGCTGTTGATTACAATCTTGAAGGGTCACCCATGACAACCCCTGACAAGAGATACTATGGCCTTCAGAGGAATCACTATATGTTGGCAGGAAGCATTATCACCTGTTACCTATAGACAGCATCAGGTCATTGTTTATCCAGACAGTATTACCTGTTACCTTTAGACAGCATCAGGCCATCATTTATCCAGACAGTATTACCTGTTACCTTTAGACAGCATCAGGCCATTGTTTATCCAGACAGTATCACCTGTTACCTATAGACAGCATCAGGCCATTGTTTATCCAGACAGTATTACCTGTTACCTATAGACAGCATCAGGTCATTGTTTATCCAGACAGTATTACCTGTTACCTATAGACAGACATAATTTATCCAGACAGTATTACCTGTTATTTAGTTTTTATCCAGACAGTATTACCTGTTACCTATAGACAGCATCAGACCATAATTTATCCAGTATTACCTGTTACCTATTCAGTTTTATCCAGACAGTATTACCTGTTACCTATAGACAGCATCAGGCCATCATTTATCCAGACAGTATTACCTGTTACCTATAGACAGCATCAGACCATAATTTATCCAGACAGTATTACCTGTTACCTATAGACAGCAGCAGGCCATAATTTATCCAGACAGTATTACCTGTTACCTATAGACAGCATCAGACCATCATTTATCCATCCAGACAGTATTACCTGTTACCTATAGACAGCATCAGGCCATCATTTATCCAGATAGTATTACCTGTTACAGCATCAGACCATAATTTATCCAGACAGCATCAGGCCATCATTTATCCATCCAGACAGTATTACCTGTTACCTTTAGACAGCATCAGGCCATTGTTTATCCAGACAGTATCACCTGTTACCTTTAGACAGCATCAGGCCATTGTTTATCCAGGCAGTATTACCTGTTACCTTTAGACAGCATCAGACCATCATTTATCCAGACAGACTGTCTTGTTGCTAAAACTTTTTTTTCCTCAATTTTTCTACCAGCATTTCTACCATTTCCTGGGCCAACCCAACAGCCTGACGACTCTGGACTTGTCCAACACAGACTGTTCTCTGGACCTGGTGAGTGAGACCATAGTCTGGTGTGCATTTCCTGCGTGTGTGTGTGTGTTCCTGTCGCCTAGTGATGGATCTTAATCCCGCTTCAGAAGCGGCATGACTTTACAGACAAGTGAAAGGCCGTTCATGTCTCCAGAGAAGGTTTCGTGTCGGCGTTTAAATAGCCGTAGTGTTGCCTACCCTAAAAGACAAAACAAACAGGCCGTAACCAAGGTGTTTCCGAGGAGCGTCGTACCAGGATATCTGAATAGACTCATCGATACAGCCTACTGTAGTTTCATATGAGGAGACAAAAACACCACCAACCACTCAGAGGGAGGGAGAGAGAGGAGGGGCAGGCAGAACAATGTGCATTTATCTGGTAATCTGTTTCTCACTAAGTATGAACTGTGTCACCTAAAGTCACCTAAAGTCACCTAAAGTTACCTAAAGTTACCTAAAGTTACCCTAAAGTAACCCTAAAGTAACCCTAAAGTAACCTAACCTAAAGTTACCTAAAGTTACCTAAAGTAACCCTACCTAAAGTAACCTAAAGTAACCCCTAAAGTAACCTAAAGTAACCCTAAAGTAACCCTAAAGTAACCCTAAAGTAACCCTAAAGTAACCCTAAAGTTACCTAAAGTAACCTAAAGTAACCCTAAAGTTACCTAAAGTAACCTAAAGTTACCCTAAAGTAACCTAAAGTTACCCTAAAGTAACCTAAAGTAACCCTAAAGTAACCCTAAAGTAACCCTAAAGTAACCTAAAGTAACCTAAAGTAACCTAAAGTTACCTAAAGTTACCTTAAAGTTACCTAAAGTAACCCTAAAGTAACCCTAAAGTAACCCTAAAGTAACCTAAAGTTACCCTAAAGTAACCTAAAGTTTGCCTCTTCCTCTCTGGTTTTATAGCCATATAATTGTAGTTAGACTATAACATGGAAAATTATGTTTTGTAATAACAGCACTGATTTTAATTATGTGGGGGAACCTAAAGGGTCAGATAAAACATTTGGTTATCACCCTAAAGTCATTTTTTACTGAACATTAAAAGATCCCAACTTACCTAAAGTTTAAATGTTTTTTAAAGTTACCTAAAGTTTAACTCCAAAGCCACTTCCTCTTGTTTTATAGCCATTACCAGAAAATTATGTTTGATCAGTGATTTTAATTATGTAAGATAAAACATTTGGTTATGGATTTTTCCATTAAGATCCCACCATGTCCAATGGGCCTTACCAGAACGTTTGATCAGTGATACATTGTAACCACTCCCATGAACCACCATGTCCATGGATGGACCTTACCAGAAGGTTTGATCAGTGATACATTGTAACCACTCCCATGAACCACCATGTCCATGGACCTTACCAGAACGTTTGATCAGTGATACATTGTAACCACTCCCATGAACCACCATGTCCATGGGCCTTACCAGAACGTTTGATCAGTGATACATTGTAACCACTCCCATGAACCACCATGTCCATGGCCAGATGGTGTTGAATCAAACAGAACGTTTGAAACTCAGTGATACATTGAGCATTGTAAAATAAATGTACCATACATGAAGTCATTTCACCAAGTCCATGGCCAGAATGGTTAATAAATGACTTAAATGTAAATGTAAATGTAAAGGATAAAGCTGGTATCTAACATGTTGATTAAAATGCTGGCTAATGCTAGTTAAAGCTGTGCGTGAATCATTGTAAAATAAATGCTAATGTAATGCATGTCATTCTGTCAATCATCCAAGTCCCTAATGCCTAAAGTGTGTTAATGGCTAATGGCTAATGGCTAAAGGCTAAAGCTGGTATCTGTGCTAATCCACTCCTCTGTATTATAGGTGTGTTAATGCTAATGGATAATGCTAGTGGATAAAGCTGGTATCTGTGCTAATCCACTCCTCTGTATTATAGCTGTGTTAATGCTAATTGCTAATGCTAGTGGATAAAGCTGGTATCTGTGCTAATCCACTCCTCTGTATTATAGGTGTGTTAATGCTAATGGCTAATGCTAGTGGCTAAAGCTGGTATCTGTGCTAATCCACTCCTCTGTATTATAGCTGTGTTAATGCTAATGGATAATGCTAGTGGCTAAAGCTGGTATCTGTGCTAATCCACTCCTCTCTATTATAGGTCTGTTAATGCTAATATCTGTTCTAACCAATTCCTCTGTATTCCAGGTGTGTTCTGCTCTCCTGAGGGGCTCCGTCCAGAACCTCTCTGTCCTCAACATGTCCAAGAGTGTATTTGCACATAGGTGAGACCCACGACATCCCATAATATAACAACCAGCAGTAGAGTAGGGTATCTCCCCACATGGCCCAGTTGGTCACAAAGTGTTAGTTCTTATATGGCTGCCACCAAAGACCCCATTTTGTGGCTTTGCAGCTGTAGTCAGATTGTAATGTATTTAAATATGAATATATTAATATTTAGCTAGTCTGTGGGTGGTTGTCATTTATCAATGTGTCCGAACTCAGGAGGATTGATAGCTGTTAGTTAGAGAAGCTGTCTGATGAGAGCTTTTCTCAACTAGCCTACCTGGTTAAATAAAGGTCAAATTTAAAAATAAAAAAAAGTATATGATTTAATTTTCTGTTTTAATATCAATTCAATTCCCAGAGAGGCAATTACTGTAGAAACAACAACAATAACATGACAGCATACCACAACCATACCACATCCATACCACACCCATACCACACCCATACCAGAGGTCTATCTAAAGTTCAATCTAGACATACAGCACCAGTCAAACGTTTGGACACAACTACTTATTCAAGGGTTTTTCTTTATCTTTAAAACTATATTCTACATTGTAGAATAATAGTGAAGAATTCAAAACTATGAAATAACACATATGGAATCATGTAGTAACCAAAGATAAGAAGAAGAGACTTGCTTGGGCCGAGAAACACGAGTAATAGAGATTAGACCGGTGGAAATCTGTACTTTGGTCTAATGATTCCAAATTTGAGATTTTTGGTTCGAACTGCTGTGATCTCCGCATGTGTGGTTCCCACAGTGAAGCATGGAGGAGGTGGTGTGATGGTTTATCACATAAATATTTCACATTTGAAAGTGAATTGCATTAGAAACAAATAATTTTACTTCTAACTTTAAATGTTCCCAATGCAGCACACTCTTGTAAGAATAACTACCACCACCCTGGATAATTAGATTAATATAAATAATTGATTCTTAAAAGTGATAAAGCAATAGAATGGGAAACGTTTTACCAGACTAGATACATATCAATCAAACTTTTTTTTTTAATAGACACTTACAAACAAATACAAGAACATGTTTCAGTATAATACAATATGCAAAAAGATATAGATTTATTCAATGTTAATACCGAAAAGGCTTTTGACCATCTTGAATTGGCTATTCGCTTCAAACTTTGTAAGCTTTCAACTTTCCAGATGAAATAATGCATTTTATAAAAATGATGAAATTGCTTTAGAATGGGGCACAAGACAAGGATGTCCTCTCTCCCCCCTCCTGTTTGCACTGGCAATTGAACCGTATTGGTAAACATTAGTATAATTAGTATATACAATCTCCTGATATACCTGATCAATATTGAAAAGTTATTGCCCCCCCCCTTCCCTGCCCTAAATATTTTCAGAATACTCTAAAATCTTAGAATATAAAATTTACGTGGAAAAAACATCAATCTTTTAAGTAGACTACAAAAAATATCAAACACTTAGGATGCTTAATAATTGAAAGCAGACCAATATGAAAGCAGACCTAATTAAATCGAACAATCTTCCCATAATTCTAACAGGAAGAATAAACCTCTTCAGAATGGCAATGTTTTTATACTTATTCTGGGTAATGCCAATTAGCCCACCGAGGACATTCTTTTCAAAAGTATACAAATAAAACTTGTAAAAAATGAACATTTTCCATCTTCCTAAATCTGAGGTTTTAACCTTTCAGACATGGAATTGTATCAACTCTCCACCCAGGGCTTCCACTTGGGACATATAGTTAAATGTACTAAAGAGGAACAATGGGTACATATTGAAGATGCACATGCTCATCCCCAGAATATTTTTGTGTCTATTTTCAAAGGATAAAGCTAAGAACATGAACAACTTCATAGTTAAGAACACTAGAACAATATGGAACACTATAACAATATAGAACACTATAACAATATAGAACACTAGAACAATATGGAACACTATAACAATATAGAACACTATAACAATATGGAACACTATAACAATATAGAACACTATAACAATATGGAACACTATAACAATATAGAACACTATAACAATATAGAACACTAGAACAATATAGAACACTATAACAATATGGAACACTAGAACAATATAGAACACTATAACAATATGGAACACTATAACAATATAACAATATGAACACTATAACAATATGGAACACTATAACAATATAGAACACTATAACAATATAGAACACTATAACAATATAGAACACTATAACAATATGGAACACTATAACAATATGGAACACTATAACAATATAGAACACTATAACAATATGGAACACTATAACAATATGGAACACTATAACAATATGGAACACTATAACAATATGGAACACTATAACAATATGGAACACTATAACAATATAGAACACTATAACAATATGGAACACTATAACAATATGGAACACTATATCAATATAGAACACTATAACAATATAGAACACTATAACAATATAGAACACTATAACAATATGGAACACTATAACAATATGGAACACTATAACAATATCCCCAGAATTGTGTCTATTTTCAAAGGATAAAGCTAAGAACATGAACAACTTCATAGTTAAGAACACTATAACAATATGGAACACTATAACAATATAGAACACTATAACAATATGGAACACTATAACAATATAGAACACTATAACAATATAGAACACTATAACAATATGGAACACTATAACAATATGGAACACTAGAACAATATAGAACACTGTAACAATATGGAACACTAGAACAATATAGAACACTGTAACAATATGGAACACGATATCAATATAGAACACTATAACAATATAGAACACTATAACAATATGGAACACTATAACAATATAGAACACTATAACAATATAGAACACTATAACAATATAGAACACTATAACAATATGGAACACTATAACAATATGGAACACTATAACAATATAGAACACTATAACAATATAGAACACTATAACAATATGGAACACTATAACAATATGGAACACTATAACAATATAGAACACTATAACAATATAGAACACTATAACAATATAGAACACTATAACAATATAGAACACTATAACAATATGGAACACTATAACAATATAGAACACTATAACAATATAGAACACTATAACAATATAGAACACTATAACAATATGGAACACTATAACAATATAGAACACTATAAACACTATAACAATATAGAACACTATAACAATATAGAACACTATAACAATATGGAACACTATAACAATATAGAACACTATAACAATATGGAACACTATAACAATATAGAACACTATAACAATATAGAACACTATAACAATATAGAACACTATAACAATATAGAACACTATAACAATATAGAACACTATAACAATATAGAACACTATATCAATATAGAACACTATAACAATATAGAACACTATAACAATATAGAACACTATAACAATATAGAACACTATAACAATATAGAACACTATAACAATATAGAACACTATAACAATATAGAACACTATAACAATATAGAACACTATAACAATATAGAACACTATAACAATATAGAACACTATAACAATATGGAACACTATAACAATATAGAACACTATAACAATATGGAACACTATAACAATATAGAACACTATAACAATATAGAACACTATAACAATATAGAACACTATAACAATATAGAACACTATAACAATATAGAACACTATAACAATATGGAACACTATAACAATATGGAACACTATAACAATATAGAACACTATATCAATATAGAACACTATAACAATATAGAACACTATATCAATATAGAACACTATAACAATATAGAACACTAACAATATGGAACACTATAACAACATGGAACACTATAACAATATAGAACACTATAACAATATAGAACACTGTAACAATATGGAACACTATAACAATATAGAACACTATAACAATATGGAACACTATAACAATATAGAACACTATAACAATATAGAACACTATAACAATATGGAACACTATAACAATATAGAACACTATAACAATATAGAACACTATAACAATATGGAACACTATAACAATATAGAACACTATAACAATATAGAACACTATAACAATATGGAACACTATAACAATATAGAACACCATAACAATATAGAACACTATAACAATTTACCCTCTGACCTGCACTTTACCCTCATCATGTGAGGCAGGGTTTTACAGGTAACCAGGAGTGGTACAACCCTGATCAGCCAATCAGAGGTGTCCCTAACAGCGATGACTGTTATCAAGGAACCTTACATCATCCAATAAGGATTGGTTCAACTTCCTGATTTGTGTAGCAGGAAGAGAATGATCTGAATGCAGGCGTTATGGGGTAACAGTTTTTAATGCCTTAGCAAAACAGCTATCCATCCCTCTCCTCCCTCTATCCCATGCCAGCAGCATACCACCCTGCAGCATACCACCCTGCAGCATACCACCCTGCAGCATACCACCCTGCAGCATACCACCCTGCTGCATACCACCCTGCTGCATACCACCCTGCTGCATACCACTGCTGGCTTGCTTCTGAAGCTAAGCAGGGTTGGTCCTGGTCAGTCCCTGGATGGGAGACCAGATGCTGCTGGAAGTGGTGTTGGAGGGTCAGTAGGAGGCACTCTTTCCTCTGGTCTAAAAAAATAAACATATATCCCATCACCCCAGGGCAGTGATTGGGGACATTGCCCTGTGTAGGGTGCTGTCTTTCGGATGGGACGTTAAACAGGTGTCCTGACTCTCTGTGGTCACTAAAGATCCCATGGCACTTATTGTAAGAGTAGGGGTGTTAACCCCGGTGTCCTGGCTAAATTCCCAATCTGGCCTTCATACCATCATGGACACCTAATCATCCCCAGTTTACAATTGGCTCATTCATCTCCTCTCCTCTGTAACTATTCCCCAGGTCGTTGCTGTAAATGGGTTCTCAGTCAAATTAACTGGAAAAATAAGAGTTTTAAAATATATAAATCAATTATTCCTCCCTCTCTCCCCCTCCACCTCCCTCCTCTGTCACTCACCCAGGCCTAGGGTGTGTACACACACCAACAATCTGCCAATCCTGTTTCTGCCTCCCCTGCAGTTTTCATCTCTCTCTCTCTCTCTCTCTCTCTCTCTCTCTCTCTCTCTCTCTCTCTCTCTCACTCTCTCTCTGTCTCACACACAACAACAATCTGCCAATCCGGTTTCTCCCTCCCCTACAGTTTTCTCACACATCAACAATCTGCCAATCGTGTTTCTCCCTCCCCTACAGTTTTCACCTCCCTCTCTCTCTCTCTCTCTCTCTCTCTCTCTCTCTCTCTCTCTCTCTCTCTCTCTCTCTCTCACACACATCAACAATCTGCCAATCCGGTTTCTCCCTCCCCTACAGTTTTCACCTCTCTCTCTCTCTCTCTCTCTCTCTCTCTCTCTCTCTCTCTCTCTCACTCTCACTCTCTCTCTGTCTCACACACAACAACAATCTGCCAATCCTGTTTCTCCCTCTGCTGCAGTTTTCACCTCTCTCTCTGTCTCTCATACATTCACAAGCTGATCCTGGGACAGAGCTCTTTTCACCTCTCTCTGTCTCTCATACATTCACAAGCTGATCCTGGGACAGAGCTCTTTTCACCTCTGTCTCTCATACTTTCACAAGCTGATCCTGGGACAGAGCTCTTTTCACACCCTTGGAACTTGACACTGAGATTTCTATCCACTTCACAGCCCCCTAAACTGAAAGGCCCACCGCTCTGCTCTCACAGACAGGGGAACAGATTGAACATTTTGCATGGTTGCTTAGCCAGTCAGTTCCTTGCAATTAACCTGAATATATATATATATATATATATATATATATATATATATATATATATATATATATCTCCTCACATCATTACCCCATCACAGTTTCTCTCCTCACATCATTACCCCATCACAGTCTCTCACATCATTACCCCATCACAGTGTCTCTCTCCACATCATTACCCCATCACAGTGTCTCTCTCCTCACATCATTACCCCATCACAGTGTCTCTCCTCACATCATTACCCCATCACAGTGTCTCTCCTCACATCATTACCCCATCACAGTCTCTCACATCATTACCCCATCACAGTGTCTCTCTCCACATCATTACCCCATCACAGTGTCTCACATCATTACCCCATCACAGTCTCTCACATCATTACCCCATCACAGTCTCTCACATCATTACCCCATCACAGTGTCTCTCTCCACATCATTACCCCATCACAGTCTCTCACATCATTACCCCATCACAGTCTCTCACATCATTACCCCATCACAGTCTCTCACATCATTACCCCATCACAGTGTCTCTCTCCACATCATTACCCCATCACAGTGTCTCTCTCCTCACATCATTACCCCATCACAGTGTCTCTCTCCTCACATCATTACCCCATCACAGTGTCTCTCCTCACATCATTACCCCATCACAGTGTCTCTCCTCACATCATTACCCCATCACAGTCTCTCACATCATTACCCCATCACATTGTCTCTCTCCACATCATTACCCCATCACAGTGTCTCTCTCCTCACATCATTACCCCATCACAGTGTCTCTCCTCACATCATTACCCCATCACAGTGTCTCTCCTCACATCATTACCCCATCACAGTCTCTCACATCATTACCCCATCACAGTGTCTCTCTCCACATCATTACCCCATCACAGTGTCTCACATCATTACCCCATCACAGTCTCTCACATCATTACCCCATCACAGTCTCTCACATCATTACCCCATCACAGTGTCTCTCTCCACATCATTACCCCATCACAGTCTCTCACATCATTACCCCATCACAGTCTCTCACATCATTACCCCATCACAGTGTCTCTCTCCACATCATTACCCCATCACAGTGTCTCTCTCCTCACATCATTACCCCATCACAGTGTCTCTCTCCTCACATCATTACCCCATCACAGTGTCTCTCCTCACATCATTACCCCATCACAGTGTCTCTCCTCACATCATTACCCCATCACAGTCTCTCACATCATTACCCCATCACAGTCTCTCACATCATTACCCCATCACAGTCTCTCATCATTACCCCATCACAGTGTCTCTCTCCACATCATTACCCCATCACAGTGTCTCTCTCCTCACATCATTACCCCATCACAGTGTCTCTCTCTCACATCATTACCCCATCACAGTGTCTCTACTAACAATCCTCACATCATTACCCCATCACAGTGTCTCTCCTCACATCATTACCCCATCACAGTCTCTCACATCATTACCCCATCACATTGTCTCTCTCCACATCATTACCCCATCACAGTGTCTCTCTCCTCACATCATTACCCCATCACAGTGTCTCTCCTCACATCATTACCCCATCACAGTGTCTCTCCTCACATCATTACCCCATCACAGTCTCTCACATCATTACCCCATCACAGTGTCTCTCTCCACATCATTACCCCATCACAGTGTCTCACATCATTACCCCATCACAGTCTCTCACATCATTACCCCATCACAGTCTCTCACATCATTACCCCATCACAGTGTCTCTCTCCACATCATTACCCCATCACAGTCTCTCTTACCCCATCACAGTCTCTCACATCATTACCCCATCACAGTGTCTCTCTCCACATCATTACCCCATCACAGTGTCTCTCTCCTCACATCATTACCCCATCACAGTGTCTCTCTCCTCACATCATTACCCCATCACAGTGTCTCTCCTCACATCATTACCCCATCACAGTGTCTCTCCTCACATCATTACCCCATCACAGTCTCTCACATCATTACCCCATCACAGTCTCTCACATCATTACCCCATCACAGTGTCTCTCTCCACATCATTACCCCATCACAGTGTCTCTCTCCTCACATCATTACCCCATCACAGTGTCTCTCTCCTCACATCATTACCCCATCACAGTGTCTCTCCTCACATCATTACCCCATCACAGTGTCTCTCCTCACATCATTACCCCATCACAGTGTCCCTCTTCACATCATTACCCCATCACAGTCTCTCACATCATTACCCCATCACAGTGTCCCTCTTCACATCATTACCCCATCACAGTCTCTCACATCATTACCCCATCACAGTGTCTCTCCTCACATCATTACCCCATCACAGTGTCTCTCCTCACATCATTACCCCATCACAGTCTCTCACATCATTACCCCATCACAGTGTCTCACATCATTACCCCATCGCAGTCTCTCACATCATTATCCCATCACAGTCTCTCACATCATTATCCCATCACAGTGTCTCTCCTCACATCATTACCCCATCACAGTGTCTCTCCTCACATCATTACCCCATCACAGTCTCTCACATCATTACCCCATCACAGTGTCTCTCCTCACATCATTATCCCATCACAGTGTCTCACATCATTACCCCATCACAGTCTCTCACATCATTATCCCATCACAGTGTCTCACATCATTACCCCATCACAGTGTCTCTCTTCACATCATTACCCCATCACAGTGTCTCTCCTCACATCATTATCCCATCACAGTGTCTCACATCATTACCCCATCACAGTCTCTCACATCATTATCCCATCACAGTGTCTCACATCATTACCCCATCACAGTGTCTCTCCTCACATCATTACCCCATCACTCTCACATCATTACCCCATCACAGTGTCTCTCCTCACATCATTACCCCATCACAGTGTCTCTCTCCACATCATTACCCCATCACAGTGTCTCTCCTCACATCATTACCCCATCACTCTCACATCATTACCCCATCACAGTGTCTCTCCTCACATCATTACCCCATCACAGTGTCTCTCTCCACATCATTACCCCATCACAGTGTCTCACATCATTACCCCATCACAGTGTCTCTTCACATCATTACCCCATCACAGTGTCTCTCCTCACATCATTACCCCATCACAGTGTCTCTCTCCACATCATTACCCCATCACAGTGTCTCACATCATTACCCCATCACAGTGTCTCTCTTCACATCATTACCCCATCACAGTGTCTCTCTTCACATCATTACCCCATCACAGTGTCTCTCTCCACATCATTACCCCATCACAGTGTTTCTCTTCACATCATTACCCCATCACAGTGTCTCTCCTCACATCATTACCCCATCACAGTGTCTCTCTCACATGTCATTACCCCATCACAGTGTCTCTCCTCACATCATTACCCCATCACAGTGTCTCTCTCCACATCATTACCCCATCACAGTGTCTCCTCACATCATTACCCCATCACAGTGTCTCTCCTCACATCATTACCCCATCACAGTGTCTCTCCTCACATCATTACCCCATCACAGTGTCTCTCTCCACATCATTACCCCATCACAGTGTCTCTCTCCACATCATTACCCCATCACAGTGTCTCCTCACATCATTACCCCATCACAGTGTCTCTCTCCACATCATTACCCCATCACAGTGTCTCTCCTCACATCATTACCCCATCACAGTGTCTCTCCTCACATCATTACCCCATCACAGTGTCTCTCTCCACATCATTACCCCATCACAGTGTCTCCTCACATCATTACCCCATCACAGTGTCTCTCCTCACATCATTACCCCATCACAGTGTCTCTCCTCACATCATTACCCCATCACAGTGTCTCTCCTCACATCATTACCCCATCACAGTGTCTCTCCTCACATCATTACCCCATCACAGTGTCTCTCTCCACATCATTACCCCATCACAGTGTCTCCTCACATCATTACCCCATCACAGTGTCTCTCTGTGGACAGAGCTAGCCTTTCACAGTCTCTCTGGGGACAGAGCTAGCCTATCACAGTCTCTCTGGGGACAGAGCTAACCTATCACAGTCTCTCTGGGGACAGAGATAGGCTATAAGGGAGGGTGTGGGAGCGGAGGACGAGCTGCTGTGTTTTATAAAAAGGATTCCTATACACCATAATAATGAAGACTGTGGCCATATCAGGGCTACTGGGTTTATATACACCATAATAATGTAGCCATATCAGGGCTACTGGGTTTATATACACCATAAGAATGTAGCCATATCAGGGCTACTGGGTTTATATACACCATAATAATGTAGCCATATCAGGGCTACTGGGTTTATATACACCATAATAATGTAGCCATATCAGGGCTACTGGGTTTATATACACCATAATAATGTAGCCATATCAGGGCTACTGGGTTTATATACACCATAATAATGTAGCCATATCAGGGCTACTGGGTTTATATACACCATAATAATGTAGCCATATCAGGGCTACTGGGTTTATATACACCATAATAATGTAGCCATATCAGGGCTACTGGGTTTATATACACCATAATAATGTAGCGATATCAGGGCTACTGGGTTTATATACACCATAATAATGTAGCCATACCAGGGCTACTGGGTTTCTATACACCATAATAATGTAGCCATATCAGGGCTACTGGGTTTCTATACACCATAATAATGTATCCATATCAGGGCTACTGGGTTTATATACACCATAATAATGTAGCCATACCAGGGCTACTGGGTTTATATACACCATAATAATGTAGCCATACCAGGGCTACTGGGTTTATATACACCATAATAATGTAGCCATATCAGGGCTACTGGGTTTATATACACCATAATAATGTAGCCATACAAGGGCTACTGGGTTTCTATACACCATAATAATGTAGCCATATCAGGGCTACTGGGTTTATATACACCATAATAATGTAGCCATACCAGGGCTACTGGGTTTATATACACCATAATAATGTAGCCATATCAGGGCTACTGGGTTTATATACACCATAATAATGTAGCCATATCAGGGCTACTGGGTTTATATACACCATAATAATGTAGCCATATCAGGGCTACTGGGTTTATATACACCATAATAATGTAGCCATATCAGGGCTACTGGGTTTATATACACCATAATAATGTAGCCATATCAGGGTTACTGGGTTTATATACACCATAATAATGTAGCCATACCAGGGCTACTGGGTTTATATACACCATAATAATGTAGCCATATCAGGGCTACTGGGTTTATATACACCATAATAATGTAGCCATATCAGGGCTACTGGGTTTATATACACCATAATAATGTATCCATATCAGGGCTACTGGGTTTATATACACCATAATAATGAAGACTGTTTCCATATCAGGGCTACTGGGTTTATATACACCATAATAATGTAGCCATATCAGGGCTACTGGGTTTATATACACCATAATAATGTAGCCATATCAGGGCTACTGGGTTTATATACACCATAATAATGTAGCCATATCAGGGTTACTGGGTTTATATACACCATAATAATGTAGCCATATCAGGGCTACTGGGTTTATATACACCATAATAATGTAGCCATACCAGGGCTACTGGGTTTCTATACACCATAATAATGTAGCCATATCAGGGCTACTGGGTTTCTATACACCATAATAATGTATCCATATCAGGGCTACTGGGTTTATATACACCATAATAATGAAGACTGTTTCCATATCAGGGCTACTGGGTTTATATACACCATAATAATGTAGCCATATCAGGGCTACTGGGTTTATATACACCATAATAATGTAGCCATATCAGGGCTACTGGGTTTATATACACCATAATAATGTAGCCATATCAGGGCTACTGGGTTTATATACACCATAATAATGTAGCCATATCAGGGCTACTGGGTTTATATACACCATAATAATGTAGCCATATCAGGGCTACTGGGTTTATATACACCATAATAATGTAGCCATATCAGGGCTACTGGGTTTATATACACCATAATAATGTAGCCATATCAGGGCTACTGGGTTTATATACACCATAATAATGTATCCATATCAGGGCTACTGGGTTTATATACACCATAATAATGAAGACTGTTTCCATATCAGGGCTACTGGGTTTATATACACCATAATAATGTAGCCATATCAGGGCTACTGGGTTTATATACAACATAATAATGTAGCCATATCAGGGCTACTGGGTTTATATACACCATAATAATGTAGCCATATCAGGGTTACTGGGTTTATATACACCATAATAATGTAGCCATATCAGGGCTACTGGGTTTATATACACCATAATAATGTAGCCATACCAGGGCTACTGGGTTTCTATACACCATAATAATGTAGCCATATCAGGGCTACTGGGTTTCTATACACCATAATAATGTAGCCATATCAGGGCTACTGGGTTTATATACACCATAATAATGTAGCCATATCAGGGCTACTGGGTTTATATACACCATAATAATGTAGCCATATCAGGGTTACTGGGTTTATATACACCATAATAATGTAGCCATACCAGGGCTACTGGGTTTCTATACACCATAATAATGTAGCCATATCAGGGCTACTGGGTTTATATACACCATAATAATGTAGCCATATCAGGGTTACTGGGTTTATATACACCATAATAATGTAGCCATACCAGGGCTACTGGGTTTATATACACCATAATAATGTAGCCATACCAGGGCTACTGGGTTTCTATACACCATAATAATGTAGCCATATCAGGGCTACTGGGTTTATATACACCATAATAATGTAGCCATACCAGGGCTACTGGGTTTCTATACACCATAATAATGTAGTGATATCAGGGCTACTGGGTTTATATACACCATAATAATGTAGCCATATCAGGGCTACTGGGTTTATATACACCATAATAATGTAGCCATATCAGGGCTACTGGGTTTATATACACCATAATAATGTAGCCATATCAGGGCTACTGGGTTTATATACACCATAATAATGCAGCCATATCAGGGCTACTGGGTTTATATACACCATAATAATGTAGCCATATCAGGGCTACTGGGTTTATATACACCATAATAATGTAGCCATATCAGGGCTACTGGGTTTATATACACCATAATAATGTAGCCATATCAGGGCTACTGGGTTTATATACACCATAATAATGTAGCCATATCAGGGCTACTGGGTTTATATACACCATAATAATGTAGCCATACCAGGGCTACTGGGTTTATATACACCATAATAATGTAGCCATATCAGGGCTACTGGGTTTATATACACCATAATAATGTAGCCATATCAGGGCTACTGGGTTTATATACACCATAATAACGTAGCCATATCAGGGCTACTGGGTTTATATACACCATAATAATGTAGCCATATCAGGGCTACTGGGTTTATATACACCATAATAATGTAGCCATATCAGGGCTACTGGGTTTATATACACCATAATAATGTAGCCATATCAGGGCTACTGGGTTTCTATACACCATAATAATGTAGCCATACCAGGGCTACTGGGTTTCTATACACCATAATAATGTAGCCATACCAGGGCTACTGGGTTTATATACACCATAATAATGTAGCCATATCAGGGCTACTGGGTTTATATACACCATAATAATGTAGCCATACCAGGGCTACTGGGTTTATATACACCATAATAATGTAGCCATATCAGGGCTGTCTGGGTTTATATACACCTTAATAATGTAGCCATAAAGGGCTAAGGGTTTATATACACCATAATAATGTAGCCATACCAGGGCTACTGGGTTTCTCAGCCTGCATCTCCTAGCTGTGACAGTATTCCCTGTATACTCCACTATTGGCCTCGTCAACACATCCTGATTGGTCACATTCTGTTTCACTGCAAGTGAAAGGAAATGGAGAGCAGCTTCCACTGTGGTTCACAAGGCTACTATACTATGGCCTCTCAGGTATTGTCTCTTGCCTGGGCTTTCTCTACTCTCTTCTGTTTGTCCTCAGGAAAGGCAAAGATGTGCCTCCATCCTTCAAGCACTTCTTCAGCAGCGTCGTGGCCCTCAGCTGCATCAACCTTTCAGGAACCAAACTCCCTCCAGAGGCCTTGAAGTGAGCAGACTAACCATGTCTCTGTCTTTCTCTGTCTGTCTTTGTCTTTCTCTGTCTCTGTCTGTCTGTCTTTCTCTGTCTCTGTCTTTGTCTTTCTCTCCTCTCTGTCTTTCTCTCCCCTCTCTGTCTTTCTCTCCTCTCTCTCTGTCTTTCTCTCCTCTCTCAGTCTTTCTCTCCTCCCTCTGTCTCAATCTCTCAGTTCTTCTCTCCCCCCTCTGTCTCAATCTCTTCTGTCCCTCCTTCTCACTTTCCCTCTCTCTCATCTCCTTCTTTCTCTCTCTGTGTCTCTTCTCTCTCTTACGCTCCCCTCCAATATATATATTTTTCCTAATAGGAAATAGAGCTACAATAGAGAACACCTTCCTAATATTGATTTGCACCCCCTTTTGCCCTCAGAACAGCCTCAATTTGTCAGGCATGGACTACAAGGTGTCAAAAGCGTTCCACAGGGATGCTGGCCCATTTGGGTTCTAATGCTTCCCACAGCTGTGTCCAGTTGGCTGGGATGTCCTTTGGGTGGTGGACCATTCTGGATACACACGGGAAACTGTTGAGCGTGAAAAACCCAGCAGTTCTTGACGCTTCTGGCACCTATGACCGCTCCCTGTTCAAAGGCACTTTAAGCTCTTGTCCTGCCCATTCACCCTCTGGATACATAAACAATGCCCCCCCCCCAGGGCGCCAGGCTGCCCTGCATCACGCACTCCTATCATCCATTACGCACACCTGCCTTCCCTCGTCACGCCCATCAGCGATATTGGACTCAGCTGGTCTCACTCATCACCTGTTATTACCTCTCCTATATGTGACTCACTCATCACCTGTTATTACCTCTCCTATATGTGACTCACTCATCACCTGTTATTACCTCTCCTATATGTGACTCACTCATCACCTGTTATTACCTCCCTATATGTGACTCACTCATCACCTGTTATTACCTCTCCTATATGTGACTCACTCATCACCTGTTATTACCTCTCCTATATGTGACTCACTCATCACCTGTTATTACCTCTCCTATATGTGACTCACTCATCACCTGTTATTACCTCTCCTATATGTGACTCACTCATCACCTGTTATTACCTCTCCTATATGTGACTCACTCATCACCTGTTATTACCTCTCCTATATGTGACTCACTCATCACCTGTTATTACCTCTCCTATATGTGACTCACTCATCACCTGTTATTACCTCTCCTATATGTGACTCACTCATCACCTGTTATTACCTCTCCTATATGTGACTCACTCATCACCTGTTATTACCTCTCCTATATGTGACTCACTCATCACCTGTTATTACCTCTCCTATATGTGACTCACTCATCACCTGTTATTACCTCTCCTATATGTATCAGTTCCTCAGCTCTGGTCCCCACTTCTGCTTTGATTGTCTTTTGTTTGTGTTTCCTGTTTGCTGACGCTGTTCCTGTCTCGTTCCATGTCCGTTATTTATTAAATGTTGCAAGTCCCATCACCTGTTATTACCTCTCCAGCGTCATCCCATGTGACAAACAATCCATGTCTCAGTTATCTCAACTCTTATAAAACCTTCTCTGTCCTGTCTCATCCCCTTCGTTTACTCTGACTGAAGTGGATTTAACACGTGACTTTCCCCTGGATTCACCTGGTCAGTCTGTGTCAGGGAAAGAGCAGGTGTTCCTAATGTTTTGTACACTCGGTATATTTCACTCTCTCAGCATCCCATAAACTAGACTGGATTCTTCATCCCATAAACTAGACTAGAGTCTTCATCCCATACTGACGCTGTTCTAGACTGGATTCTTCATCCCTAAACTAGACTGGATTCTTCATCCCTTAAACTAGACTGGATTCGTCATCCCATAAACTAGACTGGATTCTTCATCCCATAAACTAGACTGGATTCTTCATCCCATAAACTAGACTGGATTCTTCATCCCTTAAACTAGACTGGATTCTTCATCCCAAAACTAGACTATTCTTCATCCCATAAACTAGACTGGATTCTTCATCCCATAAACTAGACTGGATTCTTCATCCCATCAACTAGACTGGATTCTTCATCCCATCAACTAGACTGATTCTTCATCCCATAAACTGACTGATTCTTCATCCCATAAACTAGACTATTCTTCATCCCATAAACTAGACTGGATTCTTCATCCCATAAGCTAGACTATTCTTCATCCCATAAACTAGACTGGATTCTTCATCCCATAAACTAGACTGGATTCTTCATCCCATAAACTAGACTGGATTCTTCATCCCTTAAACTAGACTGGATTCTTCATCCCATAAACTAGACTGGATTCTTCATCCCATAAACTAGACTGGATTCTTCATCCCATCAACTAGACTGGATTCTTCATCCCATCAACTAGACTGGATTCTTCATCCCATAAACTAGACTGGATTCTTCATCCCATAAACTAGACTGGATTCTTCATCCCATAAACTAGACTATTCTTCATCCCATAAACTAGACTGGACTCTTCATCCCATAAACTAGACTATTCTTCATCCCATAAACTAGACTGGATTCTTCATCCCATAAACTAGACTGGATTCTTCATCCCATAAACTAGACTATTCTTCATCCCATAAACTAGACTGGATTCTTCATCCCATAAACTAGACTGGATTCTTCATCCCATCAACTAGACTGGATTCTTCATCCCATCAACTAGACTGGATTCTTCATCCCATAAACTAGACTGGATTCTTCATCCCATAAACTAGACTATTCTTCATCCCATAAACTAGACTGGATTCTTCATCCCATAAGCTAGACTATTCTTCATCCCATAAACTAGACTGGATTCTTCATCCCATAAACTAGACTGGATTCTTCATCCCATAAACTAGACTGGATTCTTCATCCCTTAAACTAGACTGGATTCTTCATCCCATAAACTAGACTGGATTCTTCATCCCATAAACTAGACTGGATTCTTCATCCCATCAACTAGACTGGATTCTTCATCCCATCAACTAGACTGGATTCTTCATCCCATAAACTAGACTGGATTCTTCATCCCATAAACTAGACTGGATTCTTCATCCCATAAACTAGACTATTCTTCATCCCATAAACTAGACTGGACTCTTCATCCCATAAACTAGACTATTCTTCATCCCATAAACTAGACTGGATTCTTCATCCCATAAACTAGACTGGATTCTTCATCCCATAAACTAGACTGGATTCTTCATCCCTTAAACTAGACTGGATTCTTCATCCCATAAACTAGACTGGATTCTTCATCCCATAAACAAGACTGGATTCTTCATCCCATAAACAAGAATATTATTCATCCCATAAACTAGACTGGATTCGTCATCCCATAAGATAGTATTCTTCATTGTTAGTCTCTATTATAAACCTAACCAATAGTGAGTCTGCCTGAAATGTATTAAACAATATTGTTGTCTTCCTTGCAGAGCTCTTCTGCTCGGTCTGGCCAGTAACCCCAACATCAAGGAAGTGTCGTTAGACCTCAGCTGCTGTGAGGTAAGAACACAGAGAGGCTACAGGAAGTGACGTTAGACCTCAGCTGCCGTGAGGTAAGAACACAGAGAGGCTACAGGAAGTGTCGTTAGACCTCAGCTGCTGTGAGGTAAGAACACAGAGAGGCTACAGGAAGTGTCGTTAGACCTCAGCTGCTGTGAGGTAAGAACACAGAGAGGCTACAGGAAGTGTCGTTAGACCTCAGCTGCGGTGAGGTAAGAACACAGAGGCTACAGGAAGTGTCGTTAGACCTCAGCTGCTGTGAGGTAAGAACACAGAGAGGCTACAGGAAGTGTTGTTAGACCTCAGCTGCGGTGAGGTAAGAACACAGAGAGGCTACAGGAAGTGTCGTTAGACATCAGCTGCTGTGAGGTAAGAACACAGAGAGGCTACAGGAAGTGTCGTTAGACCTCAGCTGCTGTGAGGTAAGAACAGAGAGAGAGAATTCCCTTCCCCTTCTCACAGATCTGTAAAATGACTCTGTTTTGTCAAAGAACGAAAATGATTGTTTTTAGGCCCTTTAGCAAGACATGTAAAAACAATGTATTTAGCT
Source organism: Oncorhynchus gorbuscha (assembly GCF_021184085.1). Classification (NCBI taxonomy): domain Eukaryota; kingdom Metazoa; phylum Chordata; class Actinopteri; order Salmoniformes; family Salmonidae; genus Oncorhynchus; species Oncorhynchus gorbuscha. The sequence goes on along the minus strand of NW_025745808.1, from coordinate 286,121 downwards.
TTCCAGTTGTGGAAATAGATATGAAAGACAACTTTATTAGTCAGCGTGAGATAACGACAGAGGAAAAGTGTTTTAGTTGCTTTATCAATGTACTATACATCAATGACCTCTTCACTATAGTACTGTATGTGAATGACCTCTTCACTATAGTACTGTATGTCAATGACCTCTTCACTATAGTACTGTATGTCAATGACCTCTTCACTATAGTACTGTATGTCAATGACCTCTTCACTATAGTCCTATATGTCAATGACCTCTTCACTATAGTACTATATGTCAATGACCTCTTCACTATAGTACTGTATGTCAATGACCTCTTCACTATATATATTAATGACCTCTTCACTATAGTACTATATGTCAATGACCTCTTCACTATATATATTAATGACCTCTTCACTATAGTACTATATGTCAATGACCTCTTCACTATATATATTAATGACCTCTTCACTATAGTACTATATGTCAATGACCTCTTCACTATATATATTAATGACCTCTTCACTATAGTCCTATATGTCAATGACCTCTTCATTATAGTACTATATGTCAATGACCTCTTCACTATAGTCCTATATGTCAATGACCTCTTCACTATAGTCCTATATGTCAATGACCTCTTCACTATAGTTCTGTATGTCAATGACCTCTTCACTATAGTACTATATGTCAATGACCTCTTCACTATAGTACTGTATGTCAATGACCTCTTCACTAGTACTGTATGTCAATGACCTCTTCACTATATATATTAATGACCCCTTCACTATAGTACTATATATTAATGACCTCTTCACTATAGTACTATATATTAATGACCTCTTCACTATAGTCCTATATATTAATGACCTCTTCACTATAGTACTGTATGCCAATGACCTCTTCACTATAGTACTATATATTAATGACCTCTTCACTATAGTCCTATATATTAATGACCTCTTCACTATAGTACTATATGTCAATGACCTCTTCACTATAGTCCTATATGTCAATGACCTCTTCACTATAGTACTGTATGTCAATGACCTCTTCACTATAGTACTATATATTAATGACCTCTTCACTATAGTACTGTATGTCAATGACCTCTTCACTATAGTACTGTATGTCAATGACCTCTTCACTATAGTACTATATGTCAATGACCTCTTTATGTCCTAATATGTAACATTAAAAACATTAGCAGATCGGCTAAAGCAAGAATCCACCTCTTGTTCTGGTCCGGATATGTGACGTTTAGCTGAATGTTCTGGTCCAGATATGTGACATTTATCTGAATGTTCTGGTCCGGATATGTGATGTTTATCTGAATGTTCTTCATCAGTTTAAGAACTCTAAAATGTGCACTAGCTTTGGCCTTGAAGGTTTTTGGAGTGAACATCCCATAGCTCTGTCTGTTGTTATAGCTTCCTCCTCTCCAAATATACCTGATGAGTCTACTACAACTCTATATAATGGATCACTTGGCAAAGCGAGAGAGAGAGAGAGAGAAGAGAGGAACAGGAAGGAGATTGAATAGAAATGGCTAATTATGGCACGCACTCACTCACACACACACGCATGCACAGAAACACACACACTCACACACACTCACTCACTCACTCACTCACTCACTCACTCACTCACTCACTCACTCACTCACTCACTCACTCACTCACTCACTCACTCACTCACTCACTCACTCACTCACTCACTCACTCTCTCTCTCTCTCTCTCTCTCTCTCTCTCTCTCTCTCTCTCTCTCTCACCCCCATGCCCTAATCTACTAAAGATGTCTTTCCACAGATTCATTGAATACCACTGCAGCAGGAACCACAGTTAGCAAAATCATTTCACATTTTAAACCGCTGCTGAGCTACTACATTATCTCTTGCCTTTCAGTCTTTGTGGGTATAATAATGAACCATTGGTTTGAAGCAGTCTCACTGTGTGCTACAGTACTATATGTGTTATTGATTAATTCCCAAATGGCACCCTATTGCCTATGTAGTGTACTACTTTTGACCAGAACCCAATAGGTCCTGGTCAAAAGTAGTGCACTACATAGGAAATAGGGTGTCATTTGGGATAAATACTCTTGTCTAATTGTATGCGGATGATCTAGCCAGAGGATTGTTCTCTCTAATAGCTAGCTACTGGTCCCTGTATGTCTCTGTGTGTTGTTGTTCTCTCTAATAGCTAGCTACTGGTCCCTGTATATCTCTGATGTGTGTTGTTGTTCTCTCTAATAGCTAGCTACTGGTCCCTGTATATCTCTGATGTGTTGGTGTTCTCTCTAATAGCTAGCTACTGGTCCCTGTATATCTCTGTGTGTGGTGTTCTCTCTAATAGCTAGCTACTGGTCCCTGTATGTCTCTATGTGTTGTTGTTCTCTCTAATAGCTAGCTACTGGTCCCTGTATATCTCTGTGTGTTGTTGTTCTCTCTAATAGCTAGCTACTGGTCCCTGTATATCTCTGTGTGTGTTGTTCTCTCTAATAGCTAGCTACTGGTCCCTGTATGTCTCTATGTGTTGTTGTTCTCTCTAATAGCTAGCTACTGGTCCCTGTATATATCTGATGTGTGTTGTTCTCTCTAATAGCTAGCTACTGGTCCCTGTATATCTCTGATGTGTTGTTGTTCTCTCTAATAGCTAGCTACTGGTCCCTGTATATCTCTGATGTGTGTTGTTCCCTCTAATAGCTAGCTACTGGTCCCTGTATATATCTGATGTGTTGTTGTTCTCTCTAATAGCTAGCTACTGGTCCCTGTATATATCTGATGTGTTGTTGTTCTCTCTAATAGCTAGCTACTGGTCCCTGTATATATCTGATGTGTTGTTGTTCTCTCTAATAGCTAGCTACTGGTCCCTGTATATCTCTGTGTGTTGTTGTTCTCTCTAATAGCTAGCTACTGGTCCCTGTATATATCTGATGTGTGTTGTTCCCTCTAATAGCTAGCTACTGGTCCCTGTATATCTCTGATGTGTGTTGTTCTCTCTAATAACTAGCTACTGGTCCCTGTATATATCTGATGTGTGTTGTTGTTCTCTCTAATAGCTAGCTACTGGTCCCTGTATGTCTCTGATGTGTGGTGTTCTCTCTAATAGCTAGCTACTGGTCCCTGTATATCTCTGTGTGTTGTTGTTCTCTCTAATAGCTAGCTACTGGTCCCTGTATATCTCTGATGTGTTGTTGTTCTCTCTAATAGCTAGCTACTGGTCCCTGTATATCTCTGATGTGTGTTGTTGTTCTCTCTAATAGCTAGGTACTGGTCCCTGTATATCTCTGTGTGTTGTTGTTCTCTCTAATAGCTAGCTACTGGTCCCTGTATATATCTGATGTGTGGTGTTCTCTCTAATAGCTAGGTACTGGTCCCTGTATATCTCTGATGTGTGGTGTTCTCTCTAATAACTAGCTACTGGTCCCTGTATATATCTGATGTGTGTTGTTGTTCTCTCTAATAGCTAGCTACTGGTCCCTGTATATATCTGATGTGTGGTGTTCTCTCTAATAGCTAGCTACTGGTCCCTGTATATATCTGATGTGTGGTGTTCTCTCTAATAACTAGCTACTGGTCCCTGTATATATCTGATGTGTGTTGTTGTTCTCTCTAATAGCTAGCTACTGGTCCCTGTATGTCTCTGATGTGTGGTGTTCTCTCTAATAGCTAGCTACTGGTCCCTGTATATCTCTGTGTGTTGTTGTTCTCTCTAATAGCTAGCTACTGGTCCCTGTATATCTCTGATGTGTTGTTGTTCTCTCTAATAGCTAGCTACTGGTCCCTGTATATCTCTGATGTGTGTTGTTGTTCTCTCTAATAGCTAGGTACTGGTCCCTGTATATCTCTGTGTGTTGTTGTTCTCTCTAATAGCTAGCTACTGGTCCCTGTATATATCTGATGTGTGGTGTTCTCTCTAATAGCTAGCTACTGGTCCCTGTATATCTCTGTGTGTTGTTGTTCTCTCTAATAGCTAGCTACTGGTCCCTGTATATATCTGATGTGTGGTGTTCTCTCTAATAGCTAGCTACTGGTCCCTGTATATCTCTGTGTGTTGTTATTCTCTCTAATAGCTAGCTACTGGTCCCTGTATATCTCTGATGTGTGGTGTTGTTATTCTCTCTAATAGCTAGCTACTGGTCCCTGTATATCTCTGATGTGTGGTGTTGTTATTCTCTCTAATAGCTAGCTACTGGTCCCTGTATATCTCTGTGTGTTGGTGTTCTCTCTAATAGCTAGCTACTGGTCCCTGTATATAACTGATGTGTGTTGGTGTTCTTAATAATAGCTAGCTACTGGTCCCTGTATATATCTGATGTGCTGTTGTTCTCTCTAATAGCTAGCTACTGGTCCCTGTATATATCTGATGTGTTGTTGTTCTCTCTAATAGCTAGCTACTGGTCCCTGTATGTCTCTGATGTGTGTTGTTGTTCTCTCTAATAGCTAGCTACTGGTCCCTGTATATCTCTGATGTGTGTTGTTCTCTCTAATAGCTAGCTACTGGTCCCTGTATATCTCTGATGTGTGTTGTTGTTCTCTCTAATAGCTAGCTACTGGTCCCTGTATATCTCTGTGTGTTGTTGTTCTCTCTAATAGCTAGCTACTGGTCCCTGTATATCTCTGATGTGTGTTGTTGTTCTCTCTAATAGCTAGCTACTGGTCCCTGTATATATCTGATGTGTGTTGTTCCCTCTAATAGCTAGCTACTGGTCCCTGTATATCTCTGATGTGTGGTGTTGTTATTCTCTCTAATAGCTAGCTACTGGTCCCTGTATATCTCTGTGTGTTGGTGTTCTCTCTAATAGCTAGCTACTGGTCCCTGTATATAACTGATGTGTGTTGGTGTTCTTAATAATAGCTAGCTACTGGTCCCTGTATATATCTGATGTGTTGTTGTTCTCTCTAATAGCTAGCTACTGGTCCCTGTATATCTCTGTGTGTTGTTGTTCTCTCTAATAGCTAGCTACTGGTCCCTGTATATCTCTGTGTGTTGTTGTTCTCTCTAATAGCTAGCTACTGGTCCCTGTATATCTCTGTGTGTTGTTGTTCTCTCTAATAGCTAGCTACTGGTCCCTGTATATCTCTGATGTGTGTTGTTGTTCTCTCTAATAGCTAGCTACTGGTCCCTGTATATCTCTGATGTGTGTTGTTCTCTCTAATAGCTAGCTACTGGTCCCTGTATATCTCTGTGTGTTGTTGTTCTCTCTAATAGCTAGCTACTGGTCCCTGTATGTCTCTGATGTGTTGTTGTTCTCTCTAATAGCTAGCTACTGGTCCCTGTATATCTCTGTGTGTTGTTGTTCTCTCTAATAGCTAGCTACTGGTCCCTGTATATCTCTGATGTGTTGTTGTTCTCTCTAATAGCTAGCTACTGGTCCCTGTATATCTCTGTGTGTTGTTGTTCTCTCTAATAGCTAGCTACTGGTCCCTGTATATCTCTGATGTGTGTTGTTGTTCTCTCTAATAGCTAGCTACTGGTCCCTGTATGTCTCTGATGTGTTGTTGTTCTCTCTAATAGCTAGCTACTGGTCCCTGTATGTCTCTGATGTGTTGTTGTTCTCTCTAATAGCTAGCTACTGGTCCCTGTATATCTCTGATGTGTGTTGTTCTCTCTAATAGCTAGCTACTGGTCCCTGTATATCTCTGATGTGTGTTGTTCTCTCTAATAGCTAGCTACTGGTCCCTGTATATCTCTGTGTGTTGTTGTTCTCTCTAATAGCTAGCTACTGGTCCCTGTATATATCTGATGTGTTGTTGTTCTCTCTAATAGCTAGCTACTGGTCCCTGTATATATCTGATGTGTGTTGTTCTCTCTAATAGCTAGCTACTGGTCCCTGTATATCTCTGATGTGTTGTTGTTCTCTCTAATAGCTAGCTACTGGTCCCTGTATATCTCTATGTGTTGTTGTTCTCTCTAATAGCTAGCTACTGGTCCCTGTATGTATCTGATGTGTGTTGTTCTCTCTAATAGCTAGCTACTGGTCCCTGTATATCTCTGATGTGTGTTGTTCTCTCTAATAGCTAGCTACTGGTCCCTGTATATCTCTGATGTGTGTTGTTCTCTCTAATAGCTAGCTACTGGTCCCTGTATATCTCTGATGTGTGTTGTTCTCTCTAATAGCTAGCTACTGGTCCCTGTATATCTCTGTGTGTTGTTCCCTCTAATAGCTAGCTACTGGTCCCTGTATGTCTCTGATGTGTGCTGTTGTTCTCTCTAATAGCTAGCTACTGGTCCCTGTATATCTCTGATGTGTGTTGTTCTCTCTAATAGCTAGCTACTGGTCCCTGTATATCTCTGTGTGTTGTTCTCTCTAATAGCTAGCTACTGGTCCCTGTATATCTCTGATGTGTGGTGTTGTTATTCTCTCTAATAGCTAGCTACTGGTCCCTGTATATCTCTGTGTGTTGGTGTTCTTTCTAATAGCTAGCTACTGGTCCCTGTATATATCTGATGTGTGTTGGTGTTCTTAATAATAGCTAGCTACTGGTCCCTGTATATATCTGATGTGTTGTTGTTCTCTCTAATAGCTAGCTACTGGTCCCTGTATATCTCTGTGTGTTGTTGTTCTCTCTAATAGCTGGCTACTGGTCCCTGTATATCTCTGATGTGTGTTGTTCTCTCTAATAGCTAGCTACTGGTCCCTGTATATCTCTGATGTGTGTTGTTCCCTCTAATGGCTAGCTACTGGTCCCTGTATATCTCTGATGTGTGTTGTTCTCTCTAATAGCTAGCTACTGGTCCCTGTATATCTCTGTGTGTTGTTGTTCTCTCTAATAACTGGCTACTGGTCCCTGTATATCTCTGTGTGTTGTTGTTCTCTCTAATAGCTAGCTACTGGTCCCTGTATATCTCTGATGTGTGTTGTTGTTCTCTCTAATAGCTAGCTACTGGTCCCTGTATATCTCTGTGTGTTGTTGTTCTCTCTAATAGCTAGCTACTGGTCCCTGTATATCTCTGTGTGTTGTTGTTCTCTCTAATAGCTAGCTACTGGTCCCTGTATATCTCTGATGTGTGTTGTTCTCTCTAATAGCTAGCTACTGGTCCCTGTATATCTCTGTGTGTTGTTGTTCTCTCTAATAGCTAGCTACTGGTCCCTGTATATCTCTGTGTGTTGTTGTTCTCTCTAATAGCTAGCTACTGGTCCCTGTATATATCTGATGTGTGTTGTTGTTCTCTCTAATAGCTAGCTACTGGTCCCTGTATATATCTGATGTGTGTTGTTGTTCTCTCTAATAGCTAGCTACTGGTCCCTGTATATCTCTGTGTGTTGTTGTTCTCTCTAATAGCTAGCTACTGGTCCCTGTATATCTCTGATGTGTGTTGTTGTTCTCTCTAATAACTAGCTACTGGTCCCTGTATATCTCTGATGTGTGTTGTTCTCTCTAATAGCTAGCTACTGGTCCCTGTATATCTCTGTGTGTTGTTGTTCTCTCTAATAGCTAGCTACTGGTCCCTGTATGTCTCTGATGTGTTGTTGTTCTCTCTAATAGCTAGCTACTGGTCCCTGTATATCTCTGTGTGTTGTTGTTCTCTCTAATAGCTAGCTACTGGTCCCTGTATATCTCTGATGTGTGTTGTTCCCTCTAATAGCTAGCTACTGGTCCCTGTATGTCTCTGATGTGTTGTTGTTCTCTCTAATAGCTAGCTACTGGTCCCTGTATGTCTCTGATGTGTTGTTGTTCTCTCTAATAGCTAGCTACTGGTCCCTGTATATCTCTGATGTGTGTTGTTCTCTCTAATAGCTAGCTACTGTTCCCTGTATATCTCTGATGTGTGTTGTTCTCTCTAATAGCTAGCTACTGTTCCCTGTATATCTCTGATGTGTGTTGTTCTCTCTAATAGCTAGCTACTGGTCCCTGTATATCTCTGATGTATGTTGTTCTCTCTAATAGCTAGCTACTGGTCCCTGTATATCTCTGTGTGTTGTTGTTCTCTCTAATAGCTAGCTACTGGTCCCTGTATATATCTGATGTGTTGTTGTTCTCTCTAATAGCTAGCTACTGGTCCCTGTATATATCTGATGTGTGTTGTTGTTCCCTCTAATAGCTAGCTACTGGTCCCTGTATATCTCTGATGTGTTGTTGTTCTCTCTAATAGCTAGCTACTGGACCCTGTATATCTCTGTGTGTTGTTGTTCTCTCTAATAGCTAGCTACTGGTCCCTGTATGTATCTGATGTGTGTTGTTCTCTCTAATAGCTAGCTACTGGTCCCTGTATGTCTCTGATGTGTGGTGTTCTCTCTAATAGCTAGCTACTGGTCCCTGTATATCTCTGATGTGTGTTGTTCTCTCCCCCTAATGCTGCTCTAAGCTTGGTCACTGTGTAAGTATTACCCTGACTAAAGACTGATAACTACTGTTAACCCCTGGCAATAATTCCAGCTAGGGAAGCTACTGTTCTGTATCTACATCTATTGTTATCCCAGCCCTAGGGAAGCTGCTGTTCTGTATCTACATCTATTGTTATCCCATCCCTAGGGAAGCTACTGTTCTGTATCTACATCTATTGTTATCCCAGCCCTAGGGAAGCTACTGTTCTGTATCTACATCTATTGTTATCCCAGCCCTAGGGAAGCTGCTGTTCTGTATATACATCTATTGTTATCCCAGCCCTAGGGAAGCTGCTGTTCTGTATCTACATCTATTGTTATCCCAACCCTAGGGAAGCTGCTGTTCTGTATCTACATCTATTGTTATCCCAACCCTAGGGAAGCTGCTGTTCTGTATCTACATCTATTGTTATCCCAGCCCTAGGGAAGCTGCTGTTCTGTATCTACATCTATTGTTATCGCAGCCCTAGGGAAGCTGCTGTTCTGTATCTACATCTATTGTTATCCCAGCCCTAGGGAAGCTACTGTTCTGTATCTACATCTATTGTTATCCCAGCCCTAGGGAAGCTACTGTTCTGTATCTACATCTATTGTTATCCCATCCCTAGGGAAGCTACTGTTCTGTATCTACATCTATTGTTATCCCAGCCCTAGGGAAGCTGCTGTTCTGTATCTACATCTATTGGTATCCCAGCCCTAGGGAAGCTGCTGTTCTGTATCTACATCTATTGTTATCCCAGCCCTAGGGAAGCTACTGTTCTGTATCTACATCTATTGTTATCGCAGCCCTAGGTAAGCTGTTGTTCTATTTCTCATATCTCATCTTGTCTCTCTGTTGACAGCTCAGGTCTGGGGGGTCACAGATCCTGGAGGGATGCATCGCTGAGCTCCCCAACATCTCCAGTCTGGACATCTCTGACAACGGTAAGACTATATCTAGCTTCTCTATATCTATAATGTTAAGACAACATCTCCAGTCTGGACATCTCTGACAACGGTAAGACTATATCTAGCTTCTCTATATCTATAATGTTAAGACATCTCCAGTCTGGACATCTCTGACAATGGTAAAACAAGACAAGGGAATGCAGTTTATCCAATATAAAGCAGGGGTGTCCGAAGGGTTGTGTGGGTGGCTGGGTATATAGGGTTGTGTGGGTGGCTGGGTGTAGTTGTGTGGGTGTCTGGGTTTATAGGGTTGTGTGGGTGGCTGGGTATATAGGGTTGTGTGGGTGGCTGGGTATATAGGGTTGTGTGGGTGTCTGGGTATATAGGGTTGTGTGGGTGTCTGGGTATATAGGGTTGTGTGGGTGTCTGGGTGTAGTTGTGTGGGTATATAGGGTTGTGTGGGTGTCTGGGTATATAGGGTTGTGTGGGTGTCTGGGTATATAGGGTTGTGTGGGTGTCTGGCTGTAGGCTTTTCCTCCAGCCCAACCAACCCAGTAGTGCAGCTGACTCGACTAATATAATGATTTATTTAAACACTGTGATTAGCTGATTGGTTGAATCGGGTGTGTTACTGCTTTGGCTCCCAGAATGCCTTTTTAGATGCTTGGTTGATTCAGGTGTGTCACTGCTTTGGCTCCCAGAATGCCTTTTTAGCTGATTGGGTGAATCAGGTGTGTCACTGCTTTGGCTCCCAGAATGCCTTCTTAGATGATTGGTTTGTGTTTCTTCCAGGTCTGGACTCTGACCTGTCCACTCTGCTGGTGTGGCTGGCCAAGAACCGATCCATCCGACACCTTTCACTGGGGAAGAACTTCAACAACATCAAGTCCAAGTACGATGGGGGGGCGGGCTGGGTCAGCACTGGGGGAGGGCTGGGTCAGCACTGGGGGAGGGCTGGGTCAGTACTGGGGGAGGGCTGGGTCAGGACTGGGGGAGGGCTGGGTCAGGACTGGGGGAGGGCTGGGTCAGCACTGGGGGAGGGCTGGGTCAGGGCTGGGTCAGCACTGGGGGAGGCTGGGTCAGCACTGGGGGAGGGCTGGGTCAGCACTGGGGGAGGGCTGGGTCAGCACTGGGGGAGGGCTGGGTCAGCACTGGGGGAGGGCTGGGTCAGCACTGGGGGAGGGCTGGGTCAGGGCTGGGTCAGCACTGGGGGAGGGCTGGGTCAGCACTGGGGGAGGGCTGGGTCAGCACTGGGGAGGGCTGGGTCAGCACTGGGGGAGGGCTGGGTCAGCACTGGGGGAGGGCTGGGTCAGGACTGGGGGAGGGCTGGGACAGCACGGGGGAGGGCTGGGTCAGCACTGGGGGAGGGCTGGGTCAGGACTGGGGGAGGGCTGGGTCAGGACTGGGGGAGGGCTGGGTCAGGACTGGGGAGGGCTGGGTCAGGACTGGGGGAGGGCTGGGTCAGGACTGGGGGAGGGCTGGGTCAGGACTGGGGAGGGCTGGGTCAGCACTGGGGAGGGCTGGGTCAGGACTGGGGAGGGCTGGGTCAGCACGGGGGGAGGGCTGGGTCAGCACTGGGGGAGGGCTGGGTCAGCACTGGGGGAGGGCTGGGTCAGCACTGGGGGAGGGCTCGGTCAGGACTGGGGGAGGGCTGGGTCAGGACTGGGGGAGGGCTGGGTCAGGACTGGGGAGGGCTGGGTCAGGACTGGGGGAGGGCTGAGTCAGGACTGGGGGAGGGCTGGGTCAGGACTGGGGGAGTGCTGGGTTAGGACCAACATCCTTACTGTCTGGCTGGAGACGGAAGCATTCACACAACACCTCCCTTAACAAACACACAACACATCCCTTAACACACAACACATCCCTTAACACACAACACATCCCTTAACACACAACACATCCCTTAACACACAACACATCCCTTAACACACACACAACCTCTCCCTTAACAAACACACAACCTCTCCCTTAACAAACACACAACACATCCCTTAACAAACACACAACCTCTCCCTTAACAAACACACAACACATCCCTTAACAAACACACAACACATCCCTTAACAAACACACAACCTCTCCCTTAACAAACACACAACACATCCCTTAACAAACACACAACACATCCCTTAACAAACACACAACCTCTCCCTTAACAAACACACAACACATCCCTTAACAAACACACAACACATCCCTTAACAAACACACATACGGTCACACACCATTGTGTCTCCATATTGTCATTGTTTTTAGTCTTTATGAACCTCATTACCGTTTCTCTTTGTTTCTCAGAAATCTGGCCCCTGTCCTGGACAATCTGGTTCATATGATTCAGGAAGAGGAATCGGTGAGTTTTCCATCAGTATGAGTTGAATGTCATGGTCTGAGTAACCCTGAGTGTCTTTCCTAGTCAACCGAGGAGGTTTCGTAGCACTTCATTCAGCTGCCAGGCTACACAGCAGCAAGTATTACTGTCTGAAACTAATGTGTTGCTGCTGCTGTCTTGGTCCAGGTGTCTCTTGAAAAATACGGTTTTAACTCAACGAGACCCACATGGTTAAAGGTTCAATGTAGCCATTTTTATCTGAATTTCAAATAATTTCTGGGTTAAAAAAAATGACCTTGTTGTGCTTGTTTTCAATTTAAATGGTCAAAAAGAAAAATATCTTCTTAGCAAAAAGCAATTTCTCAAACAAGAATTTTGCTGAACTGTCTGGGGAGGAGTAAACTTAAAGCTTGCTTTTATTTGTATTTTTTATCTTTATTTAACTAGGCAAGTCAGTTAAGAACAAATTCTTATTTAAATGACGGCCTAGGAACAGTGGGTTAACTGCCTGTTCAGGGGCAGAACGACAGATTTGTACCTTGTCAGCTCGGGGATTTGAACTTGCAACCTTCCAGTTACTAGTCCAACACTCTAACCACTAGGCTACCTGCCGCCTCTACACTCTAACCACTAGGCTACCTGCCGCCTCTACACTAACCATTAGGCTACCCTGCAGTCCCTACACTCTAACCACTAGGCTACCCTGCAGTCCCTACACTCTAACCACTAGGCTACCCTGCAGTCCCTACACTCTAACCACTAGGCTACCTGCCGCCTCTACACTCTAACCACTAGGCTACCTGCCACCTCTACACTAACCACTAGGCTACCTGCCGCCTCTACACTAACCACTAGGCTACCCTGCAGTCCCTACACTCTAACCACTAGGCTACCTGGTAGCCGGTGGAGGGAGAGGGGGGTTGGTAGTGGTGGGGTAGAGGCTCTGTGTCTGGGGTGGAGGGAGAGGGGGGTTGGTAGGGGTGGGGTAGAATCACTGTGTCTGGGGTGGAGGGAGAGGGGGGTTGGTAGGGGTGGGGTAGAATCACTGTGTCTGGGGTGGAGGGAGAGGGGGGTTGGTAGTGGTGGGGTAGAATCACTGTGTCTGGGGTGGAGGGAGAGGGGGTTGGTAGGGGTGGGGTAGAGGCACTGTGTCTGGGGTGGAGGGAGAGGGGGTCGGTAGTGGTGGGGTAGAGGCACTGTGTCTGGGGTGGAGGGAGAGGGTGGTTGGTAGGGGTGGGGTAGAATCACTGTGTCTGGGGTGGAGGGAGAGGGGGTTGGTAGGGGTGGGGTAGAGGCACTGTGTCTGGGGTGGAGGGAGAGGGGGTCGGTAGTGGTGGGGTAGAGGCACTGTGTCTGGGGTGGAGGGAGAGGGTGGTTGGTAGGGGTGGGGTAGAATCACTGTGTCTGGGGTGGAGGGAGAGGGGGTTGGTAGGGGTGGGGTAGAGGCACTGTGTCTGGGGTGGAGGGAGAGGGGGATGGTAGGGGTGGGGTAGAATCACTGTGTCTGGGGTGGAGGGAGAGGGGGTTGGTAGGGGTGGGGTAGAATCACTGTGTCTGGGGTGGAGGGAGAGGGGGTTGGTAGGGGTGGGGTAGAGGCACTGTGTCTGGGGTGGAGGGAGAGGGGGTTGGTAGGGGTGGGGTGGAGGCACTGTGTCTGGGGTGCAGGGAGAGGGGGGTCGGTAGTGGTGGGGTAGAGCCACTGTGTCTGGGGTGGAGGGAGAGGGAGGTTGGTAGGGGTGGGGTAGAGGCACTGTGTCTGGGGTGGAGGGAGAGGGGGTTGGTAGGGGTGGGGTAGAGGCACTGTGTCTGGGGTGGAGGGAGAGGGGGTTGGTAGGGGTGGGGTAGAGGCACTGTGTCTGGGGTGGAGGGAGAGGGGGTTGGTAGGGGTGGGGTAGAATCACTGTGTCTGGGGTGGAGTGAGAGGGGGTTGGTAGTGGTGGGGTAGAATCACTGTGTCTGGGGTGGAGGGAGAGGGGTTGGTAGGGGTGGGGTAGAGGCTCTGTGTCTGGGGTGGAGGGAGAGGGGGTTGGTAGTGGTGGGGTAGAGGCTCTGTGTCTGGGGTGGAGGGAGAGGGGGTTGGTAGGGGTGGGGTAGAATCACTGTGTCTGGGGTGGAGGGAGAGGGGGTTGGTAGTGGTGGGGTAGAATCACTGTGTCTGGGGTGGAGGGAGAGGGGGTTGGTAGGGGTGGGCTAGAGGCACTGTGTCTGGGGTGGAGGGAGAGGGGGTCGGTAGTGGTGGGGTAGAGGCACTGTGTCTGGGGTGGAGGGAGAGGGTGGTTGGTAGGGGTGGGGTAGAATCACTGTGTCTGGGGTGGAGGGAGAGGGGGTTGGTAGGGGTGGGGTAGAGGCACTGTGTCTGGGGTGGAGGGAGAGGGGGTCGGTAGTGGTGGGGTAGAGGCACTGTGTCTGGGGTGGAGGGAGAGGGTGGTTGGTAGGGGTGGGGTAGAATCACTGTGTCTGGGGTGGAGGGAGAGGGGGTTGGTAGGGGTGGGGTAGAGGCACTGTGTCTGGGGTGGAGGGAGAGGGGATGGTAGGGGTGGGGTAGAATCACTGTGTCTGGGGTGGAGGGAGAGGGGGTTGGTAGGGGTGGGGTAGAATCACTGTGTCTGGGGTGGAGGGAGAGGGGGTTGGTAGGGGTGGGGTAGAGGCACTGTGTCTGGGGTGGAGGGAGAGGGTGGTTGGTAGGGGTGGGGTAGAATCACTGTGTCTGGGGTGGAGGGAGAGGGGGTTGGTAGGGGTGGGGTAGAGGCACTGTGTCTGGGGTGGAGGGAGAGGGGGATGGTAGGGGTGGGGTAGAATCACTGTGTCTGGGGTGGAGGGAGAGGGGGTTGGTAGGGGTGGGGTAGAATCACTGTGTCTGGGGTGGAGGGAGAGGGGGTTGGTAGGGGTGGGGTAGAGGCACTGTGTCTGGGGTGGAGGGAGAGGGGGTTGGTAGGGGTGGGGTGGAGGCACTGTGTCTGGGGTGCAGGGAGAGGGGGGTCGGTAGTGGTGGGGTAGAGCCACTGTGTCTGGGGTGGAGGGAGAGGGTGGTTGGTAGTGGTGGGGTAGAATCACTGTGTCTGGGGTGGAGGGAGAGGGGTTGGTAGGGGTGGGGTAGAATCACTGTGTCTGGGGTGGAGGGAGAGGGGGTTGGTAGTGGTGTTGGTGGGGTAGAATCACTGTGTCTGGGGTGGAGGGAGAGGGGGTTGGTAGGGGTGGGGTAGAATCACTGTGTCTGGGGTGGAGGGAGAGGGGGTTGGTAGGGGTGGGGTAGAATCACTGTGTCTAGGGTGGAGGGAGAGGGGGGTTGGTAGTGGTGGGGTAGAATCACTGTGTCTGGGGTGGAGGGAGAGGGGGGTTGGTAGTGGTGGGGTAGAATCACTGTGTCTGGGGTGGAGGGAGAGGGGGGTTGGTAGTGGTGGGGTAGAATCACTGTGTCTGGGGTGGAGGGAGAGGGGGTACTTCCCCACAGGCCTCGTTCAGACGACTGCACCCAAACACAACACACACAATGACATGTTGGTGGGAGGCGGCTTTGATTTCTTCTTATAGAGAGGTAGAAATCAACCAGTTTCATTTCAATGACTGTTACATAATCGTAGTATTCTGTGTGCCTACACAGATAGAACCATAGAGATAGACAGGAAATGTCCTGGTTTTTTGACTGTTACATAATCGTAGTATTCTGTGTGCCTACACAGATAGAACCATAGAGATAGACAGGAAATGTCCTGGTTTTTTGACTGTTACATAATCGTAGTATTCTGTGTGCCTACACAGTTAGAACCATAGAGAAAGACAGGAAATGTCCTGGTGTTTTGGTTGCATCCCAAATCCCTATTCCCTTTATAGTGCACTACTTTTGACCAGGGCCCGTACACTCTTGGGGGAAAAAAGGTGCTATCTAGAACCGAAAAGGGTTCTTCGGCTGTCCCCATAGGAGAACACTTTAAATAATTATTTTTGGTTCCAGGTAGAACCCTTTTTGGTTCCAGGTAGAACCCTTTCCACAGAGGGGTTCTACATGGAACCCAAAAGAGTTCCACCTGGAACCAAAAAGGGTTCTCCTATGATGTGTAGGGTAGGAATGTTGCATCCCTAGACCCTACTGAGTGTAGTCTACCTCCTCAGAGTTGTCCCCTTCCAGCCCCAACACGTGTGGGAAAACGGGCAGGTCTAGAAGGGGACATTGAAGTGCCCCCTCAATTTGATCCATTTATCAGGGTTCTCACAAGGTGAGTGAGCTGCTTAAAGTACTTGAATTAAAATGAGAGGAGAGCAGATAAGGATCAAATATGTTTAATGGAAAATATTAGAAAAATGGATTGGTCTTGCGAATGAATTTCCAGACAGACAACCAAGCTGTATTTCCTCATGTGTTTGGTGCTGTGGTTGCCAGGCGAGCTCATTCCACACACATACAGAACTGACCTATTAGGAGCTGCCAAAACAGCACATCCATAGCTAAAATGCTGGGCAAATTATTACATATGAACATTTGTGCGTATTAAACATTTCTGGGATCTTTTATTTCAGCTCATGAAACATGGGACCAACACTTCACACATCGACATTATGTCACATTTCTCTGCAAAAACGTCCAGAGTTTTTTTTGGGGCCAATCGCCCGCGATATTCCGTGCTCCTCGTTCTGGTGACCGTTCTCCCGACCGGTAACACTAAAGCTGCCAGTCGGAAGCAAGATGCTTTTCGGTAGCTATTAAGGAATAGATTCCCAAATGTCCAATAAAAACACAGTCATTACGCTGGAATTGTGTAGTAATGTGAATGGGACGTGTGTTCACCAGTAGACATGTCCCAGAACTCTGCTCATCACTACTCATATAACAACTCTGCTCATCACTACTCATATTACAACTCTGCTCATCACTACTCATATAACAACTCTGCTCATCACTACTCATATTACAACTCTGCTCATCACTACTCATATAACAACTCTGCTCATCACTACTCATATTACAACTCTGCTCATCACTACTCATATTACAACTCTGCTCATCACTACTCATATAACAACTCTGCTCATCACTACTCATATTACAACTCTGCTCATCACTACTCATATAACAACTCTGCTCATCACTACTCATATTACAACTCTGCTCATCACTACTCATATAACAACTCTGCTCATCACTACTCATATAACAACTCTGCTCATCACTACTCATATTACAACTCTGCTCATCACTACTCATATTACAACTCTGCTCATCACTACTCATATTACAACTCTGCTCATCACTACTCATATTACAACTCTGCTCATCACTACTCATATAACAACTCTGCTCATCACTACTCATATTACAACTCTGCTCATCACTACTCATATTACAACTCTGCTCATCACTACTCATATTACAACTCTGCTCATCACTACTCATATTACAACTCTGCTCATCACTACTCATATTACAACTCTGCTCATCACTACTCAAATTACAACTCTGCTCATCACTACTCATATTACAACTCTGCTCATCACTACTCATATTACAACTCTGCTCATCACTACTCAAATTACAACTCTGCTCATCACTACTCATATTACAACTCTGCTCATCACTACTCATATTACAACATCATCAGGCCTGACTTACCACTCGTGTATGTAGTAAGCAAGTAGTGAAACAAAGTATTATTGAGTAGAACTTGTAAGGTAGTGATAAATACTAAGATGTTTTTTTTTTCTCTCATGAGGTTGTGGGGATATACTGCCATCTGGTGGCGACTAGAAGCAATGGCATAATATGAACAATTACAAATATATTTAAAACATATATATATATATTATTTCACCTTTATTTAACCAGGTAGGCTAGTTGAGAACAAGTTCTCATTTTCAACTGCGACCTGGCGGTCCTTGAAAATAAATATTAGTTATTGAAAAAATACGTGAAAGTCCTTGAATTTGACTTGCCACTGTCTGTCTGAACCCTGATTTATGGGATAAGAATATACAGGAAAAAAGTATATGTTTTACAGTGACGGTCGGTGCCGTTTGAGATTAGGGAGGATGATTTATTTATTTTAACATGGCCTTATTTCTTTTACAGCATATTGGATGGCTGTCATTCATATTCCATTCACCCAGCTCAATGTAACATCGATAGGTTTAGGCTACTACATGATACTGTAATGTTCCCTGTACCCATCATGATGTTGATACAACCTAGACTATGAAAGTTTACAACGTAGGTGCACAGGTAGAGAGAAATTTGAGTAATCAAGGTGACACATTCCGCCTTCAACACTCCTGCCTGCGTCTAGCTGATCTAGAGTGTAGTCATTAGTCCAACAGTTGCAAACAAGAGTTTCTATTGGACAAATTCAGGTATGTTTATCCCTGTTTCATTTGCTTTCGTTTAAGAAACGTTTTTCAACGCAATGAATACACCACTGATCACGCGCAAACACAGTTCGCTTTCATAGCAGCCACATACAAGCAGCTCGTTGTATATATAATTCCTTCTTACATCTATCTACTTGCTCTTCTCCTCTCAACTTCTCCCTTCGCTTGTGGACTCCAGTGCACAACACATCAGCTGTGTGTGACCAGACAAAAAAAAAACATTTCCAAGCTAAACCTTCATATCATGACCGCTAGCCGCTACACACAGCATACATTGTTGTCCGTCATAGTTGGCTAGAAGTACTCAAACTAACGCGTTAGTAAACCCGCTACAATCATGCAGTACAGTGTACAGTCAGCAGCAAGCAGTTTAGCAATAAATTAATAAAACAAAATGTTTACTTTGACTTGGAAGAGTTCCAGTGTTGGATAACCATAGCCAGCTAGCTAACATAGCATCCCTCTCTGTTGGATAACCATAGCCAGCTAGCTAACATAGCATCCCTCTCTGTTGGATAGCCATAGCCAGCTAGCTAACATAGCATCCCTCTCTGTTGGATAGCCATAGCCAGCTAGCTAACATAGCATCCCTCTCTGTTGGATAGCCATAGCCAGCTAGCTAACATAGCATCCCTCTCTGTTGGATAACCATAGCCAGCTAGCTAACATAGCATCCCTCTCTGTTGGATAACCATAGCCAGCTAGCTAACATAGCATCCCTCTCTGTTGGGTAACCATAGCCAGCTAGCTAACATAGCATCCCTCTCTGTTGGATAACCATAGCCAGCTAGCTAACATAGCATCCTCTCTGTTGGGTAACCATAGCCAGCTAGCTAACATAGCATCCCTCTCTGTTGGATAACCATAGCCAGCTAGCTAACATAGCATCCCTCTCTGTTGGGTAACCATAGCCAGCTAGCTAACATAGCATCCCTCTCTGTTGGATAGCCATAGCCAGCTAGCTAACATAGCATCCCTCTCTGTTTGAGCTGGGTGTTTGAGTAGGCTAAACTAGCTAGCTGCATACGCTAGCTGAGTACGTGAAAGTGAAAAAAATATACTACGAAGTATACAGAGCTATCTCTCTCTCTCACTCACTCTCTCTCTCTCTCTCTTGCTTCTCATTAAATCTGGAAAAAAATACGTTTTGAAGAAATTAAGTTGTTCATGTTATGCACTGCAGTGCTAGCTAGCTGTAGCTTTTGCTTTCAGTACTAGATTCATCATGTTATGCACTGCAGTGCTAGCTAGCTGTAACTTAGGCTTTCAGTACTAGATTCATCATGTTATGCACTGCAGTGCTAGCTAGCTGTAACTTAGGCTTTCAGTACTAGATTCATTCTCTGATCTTTTGATTGGGTGGGCAACATGTCAGTTCATGCTGCAAGAGCTCTGATAGGTTGGAGGACATTCTCCGGAAGTTGTTATAATTGCTGTGTAAGTCTATGGAAGGGGGGTGAGAACCATGAGCCTCCTAGGTTTTGTATTGAAGTCAATGTACCCAGAGGAGGGCGGAAGCGAGCAGTCCTCCTGCTACACCATGGTTCTACCCTACAGAGTGCTTCTGAGGCTACTGTACACCTTCATTGCTACACAGTGTGTTTTAATCAATTATTTGGTGATGTGATTATATTTAGTTTTATCTAAAAAATAATAACTTTTTTAGCGTATCACTATTTACATTTTTATGAAATTCAGTGAGGAGGATTGTCCTCCCCTTCCTCCTCGGAGGAGGAGCCTCCACTGATTAAATATTATTTTACACAGAACTAATTCAAAGATGGCTCTGCTCCCACACACCGTCTTCTGAATGAGAGACCTGACGCTACCATGATTATCCATGACCGTGGAGGTATTCACATCTATTGGATGGGCCTCCCGATTGGTGCAGCGGTCTAAGGCACTGCATCTCAGTGCTACAGACACCCTGGTTCAAATCCAGGCTGTATCACAACCGGCCGTGATTGGGCAGCGCGCAATTGGCCCAGCGTCGCCCGGGTTTGGCCGGGGTAGGCCGTCATTGTAAATAAGAATTTGTTCTTAACTGACTTGCCTCGTTAAATAAAGGTTCAATATGTATGTATAAGTGTTCAGAAACATATTCTATTCTTATTTACAATAAAAGTGACTCAAATTACCATTAATTTCTGAAAGTTAATCTGAAGCACAACCAAAGCAAACTACGAATGCATCCACATAGTGTGTAGAGTCACAAGCTTGATGTTGTCATTTGTGTGCTAAGAATATGGGACCAAACACTAAACTTTTACCAACATGCTATACACTATAATAACATGTGTCCAAATACTTATTCATACTTATTCTTTTGCATTCATTTCTAAATGGTAAAACAGATATGTATGAAAATCTCCCCCGTCTCCCCTCGTCTCACTCTCCCCCTCCCTCGTCTCCCCCCGTCTCACTCTCCCCCTCCCTCGTCTCCCCTCGTCTCACTCCCCCCTCTCCCCCTCGTCTCACTCTCCCCCTCCCTCGTCTCCCCTCGTCTCACTCCCCCGTTCTCCCCTCGTCTCCCCCTCCCCCCCTCTCCCCTCGTCTCACTCTCCCCCTCCCCCCCCCGTCTCCCCTCGTCTCACTCTCCCCCCTCCCCCCTCATCTCCCCCCCCCCCATTCTCCCCTCGTCTCACTCTCCCTCTCTCCCCTTGTCTCCTCTCCCCCCCCGTCTCCCCTTCTCTCCCCTCGTCTCACTCTCCCCCTCCCCCGTCTCCCCCCCTCCCCCGTCTCCCCCTCCCCTTCCCCTCGTCTCACTCTCCCCTCCCCCGTCTCCCCCCCCCCGTCTCCCCTCGTCTCACTCTCCCTCCCCCTCCCCCCGTCTCCCCCTCCCCCGTCTCACTCTCCCAAATTAAATCAAATCAAATCAAAGCAAATTTATTTATATAGCCCTTCGTACATCAGCTGATATCTCAAAGTGCTGTACAGAAACCCAGCCTAAAACCCCAAACAGCAAGCAATGCAGGTGTAGTAGCACGGTGGCTAGGAAAAACTCCTTAGAAAGGCCAAAACCTAGGAAGAAACCTAGAGAGGAACCGGGCTATGTGGGGTGGCCAGTCCTCTTCTGGCTGTGCCGGGTAGAGATTATAACAGAACATGACCAAGATGTTCAAATGTTCATAAATGACCAGCATGGTCGAATAATAATAAGGCAGAACAGTTGAAACTGGAGCAGCAGCACAGTCAGGTGGACTGGGGACAGCAAGGAGCCATCATGTCAGGTAGTCCTGGGGCACGATCCTAGGGCTCAGGTCAGTTGAAACTGGAGCAGCAGCATGGCCAGGTGGACTGGGGACAGCAAGGAGTCATCATGTCAGGTAGTCCTCACCCTCCCCCCGTCTCCCCCTCCCCTTCTCCCCTCGTCTCACTCTCCCCCTCCCCCGTCTCCCCTCGTCTCACTCTCCCCATCCCCCTTCTCCCCCGTCTCCCCTCGTCTCACTCTCCCCTCCCCTCTCCCCTCGTCTCACTCTCCCCCTCCCCCCCTGTCTCCCCCTCCCCCCTCCTCCCCTCGTCTCACCCCCCCTCCCCCGTCTCCCCTCCCCGTCTCCCCCTCCCACCGTCTCCCCTCCCCCGTCTCCCCTCGTCTCACTCTCCCCCTCTACCAAACCAGCTGGATACTAAGCTATTCTTCAGTTAGCTGTGTGAACTGTGGCTATAATCTCTCTGGTCAAGGTCTTTTAGTCGTCAGTCAAAACGGACAAAATGGTTTCAAATCTAGTCAATCTACATGCAGCTCCCTGCTGAGCAGAGATGGGATGTTTTTAAAGGCTTGACGTTGGCTTTGACCTCGACGCTGTGCCTCTAAGTCTGTCTGCATTTCATCCCAGTTGTAGGCGTTGCATTTTGATATCTGAGGCACCCATTTCATTTATAATGTCCAGGAAAATCCCCCCAGAAATGTGAAATGTCAGGCAAAAAATGATCCTATGTTAATTGATCACCCTGCTGAGAGGTGCTGTGTCTGTGCACGTAGTTTAATGAGATCCAAGTCATAGTGATGAAGACTAGAGCTGCCAAGCTGTGAAAAGGTATGACATTCCCCTCCCCTTCCAATAATGTAGTTGCTTTTTGAAGTGATGTATATTTTCTTACGTTTTACTGTTTCTAAGCTCAAAGTCAAGACGCCTATCAAAGAGAACGAGTCTAACAAGAGGAATAACTTTCACAGTTGTTTTTCTTCATATGGGAGCATAGATTAGCATTGTTTACTGTAAAAGGGTTTAGGCTGAGGTTACTGTAAAAGGGGTTAGGTTGTGGTTACTGTAAAAGGGATAGGGTTTAGGCTGGGTTACTGTAAAAGGGTTCGGGTTTAGGCTGAGGTTACTGTAGAAGGGTTAGGGTTTAGGCAGAGGTTACTGTAAAAGGGTTAGGGTTTAGGCTGAGGTTACTGTAAAATGGTTAGGGTTTAGGCTGAGGTTACTGTGAAAGGGTTAGGGTTTAGGCTGAGGTTACTGTAAAAGTGTTTAGGCTGAGGTTACTGTAAAAGTGTTTAGGCTGAGGTTACTGTAAGAGGGTTAGGGTTTAGGCTGAGGTTACTGTAAAAGGGTTAGGGTTTAGGCTGAGGTTACTGTAAAAGGGTTAGGGTTTAGGCTGAGGTTACTGTGAAAGGGTTAGGGTTTAGGCTGAGTTACTGTAAAGGCTTAGGGTTTAGGCTGGGTTACTGTGAAAGGGTTAGGGTTTAGGCTGAGGTTACTGTAAAAGGGTTATGGTTTAGGCTGAGGTTACTGTAAAAGGGTTAGGGTTTAGGCTGAGGTTACTGTAAAAGGGTTAGGGTTTAGGCTGAGGTTACTGTAAAAGGGTTAGGGTTTAGGCTGAGGTTACTGTAAAAGGGTTAGGGTTTAGGCTGAGGTTACTGTAAAATGGTTAGGGTTTAGGCTGAGTTACTGTAAAGGGTTAGGGTTTAGGCTGAGGTTACTGTAAAAGGGTTAGGGTTTAGGCTAGGTTACTGTAAAAGGGTTATGGTTTAGGCTGAGGTTACTGTAAAAGTGTTAGGGTTTAGGCTGAGGTTACTGTAAAAGGGTTAGGGTTTAGGCTAGGTTACTGTAAAAGGGTTAGGGTGTAGGCTGAGGTTACTGTAAAAGGGTTAGAGTTTAGGCTGAGGTTACTGTAAAAGGGTTAGGGTTTAGGCTGAGGTTACTGTAAAAGGGTTAGGGTTTAGGCTGAGGTTACTGTGAAAGGGTTAGGGTTTAGGCTGAGGTTACTGTAAAAGGGTTAGGGTTTAGGCTGAGGTTACTGTGAAAGGGTTAGGGTTTAGGCTGAGGTTACTGTGAAAGGGTTAGCGTTTAGGCTGAGGTTACTGTAAAAGGGTTAGGGTTTAGGCTGAGGTTACTGTGAAAGGGTTAGGGTTTAGGCTGAGGTTACTGTAAAAGTGTTTAGGCTGGGTTACTGTAAAAGCTCAGCTGATGTAAAAAGGGCTATATAAATAAATTGATTTATTGAATGAATGATTGAGTATTCCTTGTCCCCCTGCAGCCCCTGACGTCTCTGTCCCTGGCTGACTCTAAGCTGAAGACGGACCTGACCATTGTGCTGAATGCTCTGGGCAGCAACACCAGTCTGACCAGGGTGGATATCAGTGGGAACGCCATGGGAGACATGGGGGCTAAGATGCTGGCCAAGGCCCTGCAGATCAACAGCAAACTAAGGTGAGGAGAGGACTGTCTCAGACACTCTGATGCTGGCCAAGGCCCTGCAGATCAACAGCAAACTAAGGTGAGGAGAGGACTGTCTCAGACACTCTGATGCTGGCCAAGGCCCTGCAGATCAACAGCAAACTAAGGTGAGGAGAGGACTGTCTCAGACACTCTGATGCTGGCCAAGGCCCTACAGATCAGCAGCAAACTAAGGTGAGGAGAGGACTGTCTCAGTCACTCTGGTGATGGTTTGGAGAGGAGAGGACTGTCTCAGTTTGTCTCTCTGTTAAAGTGTGTTACCGTAGAAACAAGCCAGTGGGATGGTTTGGAGAGGACTGTCTCAGTTTGTCTCTCTGTTAAAGTGTGTTACCGTAGAAACAAGACAGTGGGATGGTTTGGAGAGGACTGTCTCAGTTTGTCTCTCTGTTAAAGTGTGTTACCGTAGAAACAAGACAGTGGGATGGTTTGGAGAGGAGAGGACTGTCTCAGTTTGTCTCTCTGTTAAAGTGTGTTACCGTAGAAACAAGACAGTGGGATGGTTTGGAGAGGAGAGGACTGTCTCGGTTTGTCTCTCTGTTAAAGTGTGTTACCAAGTAGAAACAAGACAGTGGGATGGTTTGGAGAGAGAGGACTGTCTCAGTTTGTCTCTGTTAAAGTGTGTTACCGTAGAAACAAGACAGTGGGATGGTTTGGAGAGGAGAGGACTGTCTCAGTTTGTCTCTCTGTTAAAGTGTGTTACCGTAGAAACAAGACAGTGGGATGGTTTGGAGAGGAGAGGACTGTCTCGGTTTGTCTCTCTGTTAAAGTGTGTTACCGTAGAAACAAGACAGTGGGATGGTTTGGAGAGGAGAGGACTGTCTCGGTTTGTCTCTCTGTTAAAGTGTGTTACCGTAGAAACAAGACAGTGGGATGGTTTGGAGAGGAGAGGACTGTCTCAGTTTGTCTCTCTGTTAAAGTGTGTTACCGTAGAAACAAGACAGTGGGATGGTTTGGAGAGGAGAGGACTGTCTCAGTTTGTCTCTCTGTTAAAGTGTGTTACCGTAGAAACAAGACAGTGGGATGGTTTGGAGAGGAGAGGACTGTCTCGGTTTGTCTCTCTGTTAAAGTGTGTTACCGTAGAAACAAGACAGTGGGATGGTTTGGAGAGGAGAGGACTGTCTCGGTTTGTCTCTCTGTTAAAGTGTGTTACCGTAGAAACAAGACAGTGGGATGGTTTGGAGAGGAGAGGACTGTCTCGGTTTGTCTCTCTGTTAAAGTGTGTTACCGTAGAAACAAGACAGTGGGATGGTTTGGAGAGGAGAGGACTGTCTCAGATGGTTTGATATGTGAATGATTGATGATTCTGATCTGTTTCACCAGGACGGTGATCTGGGATAAGAACAACATCAGTCCTCAAGGTCTTCAGGATGTAGCAGCTGCTCTGGAGAAGTGAGTAGCAATGGGATTCTGTGTGTGTGTGTGTGTGTGTGTGTGTGTGTGTGTGTGTGTGTGTGTGTGTGTGTGTGTGTGTGTGTGTGTGTGTGTGTGTGTGTGTGTGTGTGTGTGTGTGTGTGTGTGTGTGTGTGTGTGTGTGTGTGTGTGTGTGTGTGTGTGTGTGTGTGTGTGTGTGTAAGCTGTAACAGGAAGGATATAGCAGACATATGAGTATGTCTCGAGGAGGAGGAGGGGATGGAAGAGCCTCTGGAAAGAGATGTCAGAGATAGATCTCCTGGGTGGAGAGATACTGTGATGGGGAGCCAGAAACACCACCAGAGGACCAATGGACATCTAGCTAGTACTGTAGTCAATATGACCAGAGGACCAATGGAGATCTAGCTAGTACTGTAGTGAATATGACCAGAGGACCAATGGACATCTAGCTAGTACTGTAGTGAATATGACCAGAGGACCAATGGAGATCTAGCTAGTACTGTAGTGAATATGACCAGAGGACCAATGGACATCTAGCTAGTACTGTAGTGAATATGACCAGAGGACCAATGGAGATCTAGCTAGTACTGTAGTGAATATGACCAGAGGACCAATGGACATCTAGCTAGTACTGTAGTGAATATGACCAGAGGACCAATGAGATCTAGCTAGTACTGTAGTGAATATGACCAATGGAGATCTAGCTAGTACTGTAGTGAATATGACCAGAGGACCAATGGATATGACCAGAGGACCAATGGAGATCTAGCTAGTACTGTAGTGAATATGACCAGAGGACCAATGGACATCTAGCTAGTACTGTAGTGAATATGACCAGAGGACCAATGGAGATCTAGCTAGTACTGTAGTGAATATGACCAGAGGACCAATGGACATCTAGCTAGTACTGTAGTGAATATGACCAGAGGACCAATGGACATCTAGCTAGTACTGTAGTGAATATGACCAGAGGACCAATGGACATCTAGCTAGTACTGTAGTGAATATGACCAGAGGACCAATGGACATCTAGCTAGTACTGTAGTGAATATGACCAGAGGACCAATGGACATCTAGCTAGTACTGTAGTGAATATGACCAGAGGACCAATGGACATCTAGCTAGTACTGTAGTGAATATGACCAGAGGACCAATGGAGATCTAGCTAGTACTGTAGTGAATATGACCAGAGGACCAATGGACATCTAGCTAGTACTGTAGTGAATATGACCAGAGGACCAATGGACATCTAGCTAGTACTGTAGTGAATATGACCAGAGGACCAATGGACATCTAGCTAGTACTGTAGTGAATATGACCAGAGGACCAATGGACATCTAGCTAGTACTGTAGTGAATATGACCAGAGGACCAATGGAGATCTAGCTAGTACTGTAGTGAATATGACCAGAGGACCAATGGACATCTAGCTAGTACTGTAGTGAATATGACCAGAGGACCAATGGAGATCTAGCTAGTACTGTAGTGAATATGACCAGAGGACCAATGGACATCTAGCTAGTACTGTAGTGAATATGACCAGAGGACCAATGGAGATCTAGCTAGTACTGTAGTGAATATGACCAGAGGACCAATGGACATCTAGCTAGTACTGTAGTGAATATGACCAGAGGACCAATGGACATCTAGCTAGTACTGTAGTGAATATGACCAGAGGACCAATGGACATCTAGCTAGTACTGTAACCACTGAATATGACCAGAGGACCAATGGAGATCTAGCTAGTACTGTAGTGAATATGACCAGAGGACCAATGGAGATCGAGCTAGTACTGTAGTGAATATGACCAGAGGACCAATGGAGATCTAACCACTAGGCTACCTGCCGTCCCTACACTCTAACCACTAGGCTACCTGCCGTCCCTACACTCTAACCACTAGGCTACCTGCCGTCCCTACACTCTAACCACTAGGCTACCTGCCGTCCCTACACTCTAACCACTAGGCTACCTGCCGTCCCTACACTCTAACCACTAGGCTACCTGCCGTCCCTACACTCTAACCACTAGGCTACCAGCCGTCCTCCACTCTAACCACTAGGCTACCAGCCGTCCTCCAATCTAACCACTAGGCTACCTGCCGCCCCTCCACTCTAACCATTAGGCTACCTGCCGTCCCTCCACTCTAACCACTAGGCTACCAGCCGTCCCTCCACTCTAACCACTAGGCTACCAGCCGTCCCTCCACTCTAACCACTAAGATAGCTGCTGTCCCTACACTCTAACCACTAGGCTACCTGCCGTCCCCCTCTAACCACTAGGCTACCTGCCGTCCCCCTCTAACCACTAGGCTACCAGCCGTCCCTCCACTCTAACCACTAAGATAGCTGCTGTCCCTACACTCTAACCACTAGGCTACCTGCCGTCCCCCACTCTAACCACTAGGCTACCTGCCGCCCCTCCACTCTAACCACTAGGCTACCTGCCGCCCCTCCACTCTAACCACTAGGCTACCTGCCGCCCCTCCACTCTAACCACTAGGCTACCTGCCGTCCCTCCACTCTAACCACTAGGCTACCTGCCGCCCCTCCACTCTAACCACTAGGCTACCTGCCGTCCCTCCACTCTAACCACTAGGCTACCAGCCGTCCCTCCACTCTAACCACTAGGCTACCTGCCGTCCCTCCACTCTAACCACTAGGCTACCTGCCGTCCCTCCACTCTAACCACTAGGCTACCTGCCGTCCCTCCACTCTAACCACTAGGCTACCTGCCGTCCCTCCACTCTAACCACTAGGCTACCAGCCGTCCCTCCACTCTAACCACTAGGCTACCTGCCGTCCCTCCACTCTAACCACTAGGCTACCTGCCGTCCCTCCACTCTAACCACTACTGTGGTGAATTATTATGACCAGAAACACTTCCAGAATACAAATGATGATACAGCAGGCTGCTGTGGTGAGGAGAGAAAACAGTGTGGTTATTGTGTACCTCTCTGCTCTGCTTGGCTCTGGGCCTGCTGTTCATCCCTGGAAGCACAGACAGGGTGGAGGGGGAGAGAGGGAGGGTTAGCAGAGAGACAGAGAGGTAGAGGAGGGGGGAGGAAAAGAGAGAGTGGAGGGTGCAGCAGGAGAGAAATAGGATAGGGAGAAAGAAGAAAGAGGGTGGGGGAGAGAGAAGAGAGAGGGTGGGGGGGAGAGGAGGAATTGCAGACAAGCACCAGACAGGGCACCATTTGATTGGCTGTCTATGAATTTAGAGCTGAATGATATTAGAATCCACTCAGTCATGAGTGTCTGGGCAGTTTCTTTGTTTCATCCTCATTTAAATAGAATCTACATTCTGTAATTGCTGCATAACAATAAACGTTGGCTGGCTGGATGCTTAACTAGCACCCTGTGAGGAATCTGGGAGGCTGGTGATTTGTAATTTGCTTTGTGATGAGGATGGATGTGGACCCTGTGGTACACATGGTGGAGAGAGATGGGGAGAGGGTGAGAGAAGGAAGAGATGGAGAGGGTGAGAGAAGAGAGGAGAGATGGGGAGAGAAGAGAGGAGAGATGGGGAGAGAAGGAAGAGATGGAGAGGGAGAGAGATGGATAGAGGAAGAGAGAAGGAAGAGATTGAGAGAGGAGAGGGCGAGAGATGGGGAGAGGGAGGGAGAGGAGAGATGGGGAGAGAGAGGGGTAGAAAGGGGAGCGATGGACAGGGGAGAGATGGAGAGAGGAGAGGAGAGAGGAGAGATGGGGAGAGGGAGTAATGGTGAGAGGGAGAAAGGGGAGAGATGGAGAGTGGGGAGAGATGGAGGGAGAGAGAGGGAGAAAGGGGAGAGAGAAGGGAAGAGATGAGGAGAGGAGAGATTTGGAGAGAGAGAGGTAGAAAGGGGAGAGAGAAGGGAAGAGATGAGGAGAGGGAGAGTGGGGAGAGGAGAGGAGATATTTGGAGAGAGAGAGGGAGAAAGGGGAGAGAGAAGGGAAGAGATGAGGAGAGGGAGAGAGAAGGAGATAGGAGAGAGATGAGAGAGAGAGAGAGAGAGAGAGAGAGAGAGAGAGAGAGAGAGAGAGAGAGAGAGAGAGAGAGAGAGAGAGAGAGAGAGAGAGAGAGAGAGAGAGAGAGAGAGAGAGAGAGAGAGAGAGAGAGAGAGAGAGAGAGAGAGAGAGAGAGAGAAGGGAGAGTGGGGAGAGTGGGGAGAGGAAGAGAGAAGAGGAGAAATGGAGAGGAAGAGAGAAGGGGATAAATGGAAATAGTAGAGGGAGAGAGAAGGGGAGAGATAGAGGGAGAGTGGGGAGAGGAAGAGGAGAAATGGAGATAGGAGAGGGAGAGAGAAGGGGATAAATGGAGGGTAGAGGGAAAGAGAAGGGGGAGATAAGGAGAGAGGAGAGAGGGAGAGAGACCGTCACGTACACATGGTTAGCAGATTTTAATGCGAGTGTAGTGAAATGCTTGTGCTTCTAGTTCTGACAGTACAGTAAATATCTAACAAGTAATCTAACAATTCCACAACAACTACCTAATATACACAAATCTAAGTAAAGGAATGGAATAAGAATATATACAGTACATATAAATATATGGATGAACAATGACAGAGCGGCATAGGCAAGATGCAATAGATGGTATAAAATTCAGTATATACGTGTGATGTAAGATATGTAAACATGATTAAAGTGCCGTTATTTAAAGTGGCATTGTTTAGAGTGACTAGTGATCTATTTATTAAAGTGGCCAGTGATTGGGTCTCAATGTAGGCAGCAGCCTCTCTGTGCTAGTGATGGCTGTTTAACAGTCTGATGGCCTTGAGATAGAAGCTGTTTTTCAGTCTCTCGGTCCCAGCTGTGATGCATCTGTACTGACCTCGCCTTCTGGATGATAGTGGGGTGAACAGGCAGTGGCTCGGGTGGTTGTTGTCCATGATGATCTTTTTGGCCTTCCTGTGACATCGGGTGCTGTATGTGTCCTGGAGGGCAGGTAGTTTGCCCCCGGTGATGCGTTGTGCAGTCCTCACTACCCTCTGGAGAGCCCTGCGGTTGAAGGCGGTGCAGTTGCCGTACCAGGCGGTGATACAGCCCGTCAGGATGCTCTCGATTGTGCATCCGTAAAAGTTTGTCAGGGTTTTGGGTGACAAGCCACATTTCTTCAGCCTCCTGAGGTTGAAGAGGCGCTATTACGCCTTCTTCACCTCACTGTCAGCTACAATAAATGCATCCTCAGGATATATGGTTTCCAGTTTACATAGAGTCCAGGGAAGAGGGACTATAACTAAGAGATAACTGGCTATCTTTAGGTAAACACCCTGGGTTTATTAGAGAAGTGGCCATCTTTAGGTAAACAACTAGAGAAGTGGCCATCTTTAGGTAAACTACTAGAGAAGTGGCCATCTTTAGGTAAACTACTAGAGAAGTGGCCATCTTTAGGTAAACTACTAGAGAAGTGGCCATCTTTAGGTAAACTACTAGAGAAGTGGCCATCTTTAGGTAAACTACTAGAGAAGTGGCCATCTTTAGGTAAACTACTAGAGAAGTGGCCATCTTTAGGTAAACAACTAGAGAAGTGGCCATCTTTAGGTAAACAACTAGAGAAGTGGCCATCTTTAGGTAAACAACTAGAGAAGTGGCCATCTTTAGGTAAACACCCTGGGTTTACTAGAGAAGTGGCCATCTTTAGGTAAACATCCTGGGTTTACTAGAGAAGTGGCCATCTTTAGGTAAACACCCTGGGTCTACTAGAGAAGTGGCCATCTTTAGGTAAACACCCTGGGTCTACTAGAGAAGTGGCCATCTTTAGGTAAACACCCTGGGTCTACTAGAGAAGTGGCCATCTTTAGGTAAACACCCTGGGTCTACTAGAGAAGTGGCCATCTTTAGGTAAACACCCTGGGTCTACTAGAGAAGTGGCCATCTTTAGGTAAACACCCTGGGTCTACTAGAGAAGTCTACTACTAAAGTATTCCCTTTAGTGACACACTGAGGCCTTTCTGACTACAGATGAAGAATGAATCTACCGTTGAGCTGCTTCACCTGAGAGACAGACACTCAATCAGTTCAGTCCCAAACTTCTCTCTCTCTCTCTGTCTCTCTGTCTCTCTCTCTCTGTCTCTCTCTCTCTCTCTCTGTCTCTCTCTCTGTCTCTCTCTCTCTCTCTCTCTGTCTCTCTCTCTCTGTCTCTCTCTCTCTCTCTGTCTCTCTCTCTCTCTCTCTCTCTCTCTCTCTCTCTCTCTCTCTCTCTCTCTCTCTCTCTCTCTCTCTCTCTCTCTCTCTCTCTCTCTCTCTCTCTCTTTCTCTCTGTCTCTCTCTCTCTCTCTCTGTCTCTCTGTCTCTCTCTCTCTGTCTCTCTCTCTGTCTCTCTGTCTCTCTCTCTGTCTCTCTCTCTGTCTCTCTGTCTGTCTGTCTCTGTCTCTCCCTGTCTCTACCTCTCTATCTCTCTGTCTCTCTGTCTCTGTCTCTCTTTCTCTCTCTCTCTCTCTTCTCTCTCTCTCTCTCTCTCTCTCTCTCTCTCTCTCTCTCTCTCTCTCTCTCTCTCTCTCTCTCTCTCTCTCTCATTATTAATGTACTATTCTGGGCTGACTTTCCAACTGCAGAGGATCAGTAACCTCACTTAACGATGTCAAGTCACAATCAATTAGGAGATGAAATGGCTTGTTTCAGACCTGCTCTTCTCTCTGTCAGCAGCCAGGGGCTGGGCCCTCACACACACACACGCACACGCGCACGCGCACTCGCACACACACACACAGACACACACACACACACACACACACACACACACACACACACACACACACACACACACACACACACACACACACACACACACACACACACACACACACACACACACACACACACACACACACACACACACACACACACACACACACACACACAGACACACACGCACAGACACACAGACGCACGCACACACACAGACACACACGCACAAGCGCACACACAGACACACGCACGCACACGCACACGCACACGCACACGCACAGACACAGACACGCGCACACGCACAGACACGCACACGCACACGCGCACACGCACACGCACAGACACAGACACACACACACAGATACTGTATGCATTATAATGCTAAAAGATAGAATCATTTTAGTTGAATCAGATACTTCATACATTATATTGCTAAAATTATATAATTTTAGTTGAATCAGATACTGTGTTAGTTCATGACTGGCTTTTAAACCAATTCAGATTTCTATAACTAACTGGGTCATAATATCTGTTTAAATATGAATGACAATTTCTGGTTAAATATGACTGGAATGAATAAGTACATTATACTATCTGTTTAAACTATGCTAAATTTATGAGACCGTCCATCTCCTTGACAGAAACTTCACCATCCGGTTCATGCCTATCCCCATCATCGATGCATCTCAGGCTCTCAAAGCCAGCCCAGAGAAGACTGAGGACGCCCTGCTGAAGGTGAGTCAGTCTCTTAAAGCCCAGAGAAGACTGAGGATGCCCTGCTCAAGGTGAGTCAGTCTCTTAAAGCCCAGAGAAGACTGAGGATGCCCTGCTGAAGGTGAGTCAGTCTCTTAAAGCCCAGAGAA
This sequence comes from Oncorhynchus gorbuscha, assembly GCF_021184085.1. Classification (NCBI taxonomy): domain Eukaryota; kingdom Metazoa; phylum Chordata; class Actinopteri; order Salmoniformes; family Salmonidae; genus Oncorhynchus; species Oncorhynchus gorbuscha. The sequence continues at coordinate 253,647 of NW_025745808.1, read as the reverse complement.
GACTGAGGACGCCCTGCTCAAGGTGAGTCAGTCTCTTAAAGCCCAGAGAAGACTGAGGACGCCCTGCTGAAGGTGAGTCAGTCTCTTAAAGCCCAGAGAAGACTGAGGATGCCCTGCTGAAGGTGAGTCAGTCTCTTAAAGCCCAGAGAAGACTGAGGATGCCCTGCTCAAGGTGAGTCAGTCTCTTAAAGCCCAGAGAAGACTGAGGATGCCCTGCTCAAGGTGAGTCAGTCTCTTAAAGCCCAGAGAAGACTGAGGATGCCCTGCTTAAGGTGAGTCAGTCTCTTAAAGCCAGCCCAGAGAAGACTGAGGATGCCCTGCTCAAGGTTAGTCAGTCTCTTAAAGCCAGCCCAGAGAAGACTGAGGATGCCCTGCTCAATGTCAGTCAGTCTCTTAAAGCCCAGAGAAGACTGAGGATGCCCTGCTCAAGGTTAGTCAGTCTCTTAAAGCCAGCCCAGAGAAGACTGAAGGTGAGTCAGACTCTTAAAGCCCAGAGAAGACTGAAGGTGAGTCAGACTCTTAAAGCCCAGAGAAGACTGAAGGTGAGTCAGACTCTTAAAGCCAGCCCAGAGAAGACTGAAGGTGAGTCAGACTCTTAAAGCCCAGAGAAGACTGAAGTTGAGTCAGACTCTTAAAGCCAGCCCAGAGAAGACTGAAGGTGAGTCAGACTCTTAAAGCACAGAGAAGACTGAAGGTGAGTCAGACTCTTAAAGCCCAGAGAAGACTGAAGGTGAGTCAGTCTCTTAAAGCCAGCCCAGAGAAGACTGAAGGTGAGTCAGACTCTTAAAGCCCAGAGAAGACTGAAGGTGAGTCAGACTCTTAAAGCCCAGAGAAGACTGAAGTTGAGTCAGACTCTTAAAGCCAGCCCAGAGAAGACTGAGGATGCCCTGCTCAAGGTTAGTCAGTCTCTTAAAGCCCAGAGAAGACTGAGGATGCCCTGCTCAAGGTTAGTCAGTCTCTTAAAGCCAAGCCCAGAGAAGAGTGAGGATGCCCTGCTCAAGGTGAGTCAGTCTCTTAAAGCCAGCCCAGAGAAGACTGAGGATGCCCTGCTCAAGGTTAGTCAGTCTCTTAAAGCTCAGAGAAGACTGAGGATGCCCTGCTCAAGGTGAGCCAGTCTCCTAAAGCCCAGAGAAGACTGAGGATGCCCTGCTCAAGGTGAGTCAGTCTCTTAAAGCCCAGAGAAGACTGAGGATGCCCTGCTCAAGGTGAGTCAGACTCTTAAAGCCCAGAGAAGACTGAAGGTGAGTCAGACTCTTAAAGCCCAGAGAAGACTGAAGGTGAGTCAGTCTCTTAAAGCCCAGAGAAGACTGAAGTTGAGTCAGACTCTTAAAGCCAGCCCAGAGAAGACTGAAGGTGAGTCAGACTCTTAAAGCCCAGAAAAGACTGAAGGTGAGTCAGACTCTTAAAGCCCAGAGAAGACTGAAGGTGAGTCAGACTCTTAAAGCCCAGAGAAGACTGAAGGTGAGTCAGTCTCTTAAAGCCAGCCCAGAGAAGACTGAAGGTGAGTCAGTCTCTTAAAGCCCAGAGAAGACTGAAGGTGAGTCAGACTCTTAAAGCCCAGAGAAGACTGAAGGTGAGTCAGTCTCTTAAAGCCCAGAGAAGACTGAAGGTGAGTCAGTCTCTTAAAGCCAGCCCAGAGAAGACTGAAGTTGAGTCAGACTCTTAAAGCCCAGAGAAGACAGAAGGTGAGTCAGACTCTTCAAACCTCTGAGGACCTGGTTGAACTATCAATCAATATGATTATTTTTCCAATTGGGATTTGTTGTGTAGTCTGGGTACAAAAACAATTCTAACATATATATTCACCTCACACACAAATACAATAACAAAATCTATGATTTATAACCATTTTGCTACTTGGATATCATTGCTATGACAAATGTCTGACAGAGTAATGCTCTCTGCTCTCTTCAGATTGAGAACTACCTGTTCCGGAACCATGAGACTCGTCAATACCTCCAGGAGCAGGCCTACCGCCTCCAGCAGGGCATCGTTACCACCACCACTCAGCAGGTGACACACAGCTCAACAGTATTTAAAAACACAGCACCATCTAAATAAAACAGCAGCAACATGGGGGGTCAGAGGTAAAACATGGGGTCAGCAACATGGGGGTCAGTAACATGGGGGTCAGTAACATGGGGGTCAGGGGTCAGTAACAACATGGGGTCAGGGGGGGTCAGCAACAAAACACGGGGTGGGGGTCAGTTAAGGACAACAAAGTCAATAGCTCGACTCGATTTTGTTGACTTGTTGAGTAGGTGTTTCACTAACAGCCTGTAATCACCCTCCTGTGAAACTGTCTCCCCTGACCACTGGTTAACACTCAATCACTGATGGAGAACATTTGTGGCAGAACTTCCTAAAATGACCCCAAGCATACTTCCAAAGTAGGAGGACAACAAAGTCAAGGTATTGGCCTCACAAAGCCTGACCTCAATCCTGTAGAACATTTGTGGCAGAACACATGTAGGAGCAGCTATGACTGAGAGACACGATGCTTAGTGATTCATTTCATGGTGAAGATGAAACACGATTCTTAGTGATTCATTTCATGGTGAAAATGAGACGATTCTTAGTGATTCATTTCATGGTGAAGATGAGACACGATTCTTAGTGATTCATTTCATGGTGAAGATGAGACACGATTCTTAGTGATTCATTTCATGGTGAAGATGAGACACGATTCTTAGTGATTCATTTCATGGTGAAAAAGAGACATGATTCTTAGTGATTCATTTCATGGTGAAAATGAGACGATTCTTAGTGATTCATTTCATGGTGAAGATGAGACACGATTCTTAGTGATTCATTTCATGGTGAAGATGAGACACGATTCTTAGTGATTCATTTCATGGTGAAGATGAGACACGATTCTTAGTGATTCATTTCATGGTGAAAAAGAGACATGATTCTTAGTGATTCATTTCATGGTGAAGATGAGACACGATTCTTAGTGATTCATTTCATGGTGTAGATGTGTGACGGTTTGTATTTCCTGTCATTTGAGAGGAGCGTGAAGAGATGGTTTTGTCATCTGAAGATGATTGAAGATTGTCCTCAAGATGCTCTGAAGTCCAGTCTACTATTCCTCTCAGATTGTCTGTATTAGGTTTCACTGCTAGACAGATAACTGCTTTGTTCCTGTCTCACTCTTCTTCTTCTTCAGATGATTGACAGGATCTGTGTGAAAGTCCAGGACCATGTCAACTCCCTGAGGAACTCTGAGACAGACGTGGTGTTAGACGACGTCAAGGTGGCTGAAAGCCTGATGAAGGATGCCAGGAACTCCAAAACGGTGACTGGTCATTTGACTCTGGGCATTTAGTTAAGATCTAACCCATAATCCAACATTTTGAATGTTACAACTCTTTTTCTAACCCTTTTCCTCCTCTCCTCCTCCTCTCCTCCTCCTCTCCTCCTCCTCTCCTCCTCCTGTCCTCTCCTCCTCCTCTCCCCTCCTCTCCTCCTCCTGTCCTCTCCTCCTCCTGTCCTCTCCTCCTCCTCTCCCCTCCTCTCCTCCTCCTGTCCTCTCCTCTTGACCTCCTCTCCCCTCTCTTCCTCCTCTCCTCCTCCTGTCCTCTCCTCCTGTCCTCCTCTCCCCTCTCCTCCTCCTCTCCCCTCCTCTCCTTTCCTCCTCCTCTCCTCCTCCTGTCCTCTCCTCCTCCTCTCCCCCTCCTCTCCTTTCCTCCTCCTCTCCTCCTCCTGTCCTCTCCTCCTCCTGACCTCCTCTCCTGTCCTCTCCTCCTCCTGACCTCCTCTCCCCTCTCTTCCTCCTCTCCTCCTCCTCTCCTCCCTGTCCTCCTCTCCCCTCTCCTCCTCCTCTCCCCTCCTCTCCTTTCCTCCTCCTCTCCCCTCCTCTCCTTTCCTCCTCCTCTCCCCTCTCTCCCTTTCCTCCTCCTCTCCTCCTCCTGTCCTCTCCTCCTCCTGACCTCCTCTCCCCTCTCTTCCTCCTCTCCTCCTCCTGTCCTCTCCTCTCCTGTCCTCCTCTCCCCCTCCTCCTCCTTCCTCCCTCCTCCTCTCCTTTCCTCCTCCTCTCCTCCTCCTGTCCTCTCCTCCTCCTGACCTCTCCTCCTCCTGACCTCCTCTCCCCTCTCTTCCTCCTCTCCTCCTCCTGTCCTCTCCTTTCCTCCTGTCCTCCTCTCCCCTCTCTTCCTCCTCTCCTCCTCCTGTCCTCTCCTTTCCTCCTGTCTTCTCCTCCTGTCCTCCTCTCCCCCCTCCTCTCTTCCTCCTCTCCCCTCTCTTCCTCCTCTCCTCTCTTCCTCCTCTCCTACTCCTCCTCCTCTCCCCTCTCTTCCCCCTCTCCCCTCTCTTCCTCCTCTCCTCCTCCTGTCCTCCTCTCCACTCTCTTCCTCCTCCTCTCCCCTCTCTTCCTCCTCTCCTCCTGTCCTCCTCTCCCCTCTCTTCCTCCTCTCCTCCTCCTCCTCTCCCCTCTCTTCCCCCTCTCCCCTCTCCTCCTCCTCCTCTCCTCCTCCTGTTCCTCCTCTCCCCTCTCTCTCCTCCTCCTCCTCCTCCCCCCCTCTCTTCCTCCTCTCCCTCCTGTCCTCCTCCTCCCCTCTCTTCCTCCTCCTCTCCCTCTCTTCCCTCCTCTCCTCCTCCTGTCCTCCTCTCTTCCTCCTCCTCCTCCTGTCCTCCTCTCCTCCCCCTGTCTCTTCCTCCTCCTCCTCTCCCCTCTCTTCCCCCTCTCCCCCTCTCTTCCTCCTCTTCTCCTCCTGCTCTCTATTCTCCTCCCCCAGCTGCTTCCTAACCTGTACCACCTGGGAGCAGCGTCCAGAGAAGAGGTCAACGGTCAGTCAGTAGGACCCATCCAGGAGAAACTGGAGTCCATGGCTGGAGAGGTGGCCAGGGTCATGGATGAACAGCTACAGGTAGGGAGGGGGGCCATGGTTTTAAACAGGCACAAAAAGTCAAGGAAGTCAGTGTTTGAAGAAAACTGATGATGGGTCAAAATGTTGATGAGGGCCTCCCCGAGTGGCGCAGCGGTCTAAGACACAGCCTCGCAGAGCTAGAGGCGTCACTACAGACCCGGGTTCGATCCCGGGCTGTATCACAACCGGCCGTGATCGGGAGTCTCATAGTGTGGCACATGTGGCTAGCCTCCGGGTTAAGAGGGCGGGTGTTAAGAAGAAGCGCGGTTTGGCGGGTCATATTTCGGAGGACGCATGACTCCACCTTCGCCTCCCGAACCCGTTGGGGAGTTGCAGCGATGAGACAAGATCGAAATTGGCGAGAAAAATTGGGTAAAACAAGATATCTGTCTATAAATTAGACTAGAATATGATGCTCGGAACAGGATCCATCTCCAGAAAGGTGTTTGTTTCAAAAGAGCAGAGTTCTGACATCCTAAAAGACAGTTTGACCAGAGCGGATGTTATCGGTTTGGGCAGCAGTACATTCTTGGCAGGTAGGCAGACTCCTGAGTTAACAGTCTCGTCTCTCTCCGCCCTCCAGACCCCCCCAGCCACCCACACACACACACACACACACACACACATAGCCCTGCGTATTCACCTGTTTTCCCAGACATATTGACTGTTGAGACGTCCAGAGCTGGATTGTACGGGGGGGGGGGTCATAAATATGTTCGTAACTCCCAGGCCTTAACGCTGTGGTTGTTGTTGTGTCAGCAGAGGAGCTGGTATGTTTCCCTCAGCCTGTAATCAGAGCAGAGAGAAGGAGTTCTGTGAGGGAGCCTGACACACGCACACACACACACACACACACACACGCACACGCACACGCACACGCACACACACATACACACACACATATACAGTCCGTGGTGGATGTCTAGATGTGATGGAGTCCGTGTCCGTGGTGGATGTCTAGATGTGATGGAGTCCGTGGTGGATGTCTAGATGTGATGTCTTATAGCTCATCTTTCCAGGGTCTGATGGAGTCCGTGGTGGATGTCTAGATGTGATGGAGTCCGTGGTGGATGTCTAGATGTGATGGAGTCCGTGGTGGATGTCTAGATGTGATGGAGTCCGTGGTGGATGTCTAGATGTGATGGAGTCCGTGGTGGATGTCTAGATGTGATGGAGTCCGTGGTGGATGTCTACATGTGTTGGAGTCCGTGGTGGATGTCTAGATGTGATGGAGTCCGTGGTGGATGTCTAGACGTGATGGAGTCCATGGTGGATGTCTAGATGTGATGGAGTCCGTGGTGGATGTCTAGATGTGATGGAGTCCGTGGTGGATGTCTAGATGTGATGGAGTCCGTGGTGGATGTCTAGATGTGATGGAGTCCGTGGTGGATGTCTAGATGTGATGGAGTCCGTGGTGGATGTCTAGATGTGATGGAGTCCGTGGTGGATGTCTAGATGTGATGGAGTCCGTGGTGGATGTCTAGATGTGATGGAGTCCATGGTGGATGTCTAGATGTGATGTCTTATAGCTCATCTTTCCAGGGTCTGTTGGAGTCCATGGTGGATGCTGCGGAGGGTCTCTGTCCCCATGTGATGAGGAAGACTAACCTTCGTCAGGACCTGATCAAAGCCAGCACAGCGAAGATGGTGGTTCCCCGTAGTTTCGTCAAGAACACCCTGCTGGAACAGTCTGGAGTCGACATCATCAACAAGATCAGGTGAGACTAGAGGTGTATCATGTCTTTATATGACAAGACTTCACTCCACACTAATGATGTCCAGACTTTTTGCTGTTGTCCTGAAATCACTAACCTCCATGTCCTTGTTCTCTTGGCTGAATGAACTATGACCTCTGGCTGACAAGCCTGAGTACATTGAGAAGCAGAATCCTGGTGTAACTGTTTTTATATTGTGTTATCTACACAGATGACGTGTCTGTCTGTGTCCTCTGTCACTGTCTGTGTCCTCTGTCTCTGTCTGTGTCCTCTGTCCGTGTCTGTGTCCTCTGTCACTGTCTGTGTCCTCTGTCTCTGTCTGTGTCCTCTGTCCGTGTCTGTGTCCTCTGTCTGTGTCCTCTGTCACTGTCTGTGTCCTCTGTCCTCTGTCTGTGTCCTCTGTCTGTGTCCTCTGTCTGTGTCCTCTGTCCCTGTCTGTGTCCTCTGTCACTGTCTGTGTCCTCTGTCTCTGTCTGTGTCCTCTGTGCCTGTCTGTGTCCTCTGTCACTGTCTGTGTCCTCTGTCACTGTCTGTGTCCTCTGTGCCTGTCTGTGTTAAGGTCATAGCAGTGGCCCTGATTGTTAGATTCCCACTTATTGGTCCTGTAGTTGGACAGTGTGCAGGTGTCTATACTTCTAGTGTAGATTCCCACTTATTGGTCCTGTAGTTGGACAGTGTGCAGGTGTCTATACTTCTAGTGTAGATTCCCACTTATTGGTCCTGTTGTTGGACAGTGTGCAGGTGTCTATCCTTCTAGTGTAGATTCACACTGTCATTTAGAACGCCAGGGGGTTGTTCACAGCCTGCTGGTCTGATGGCCCACACAGCCTTGCCTCAGTGTTGACCCTGCGAAGTGGGAATGAATGAAGCCTCTCTCCTCTTTCTGACTTCATCGCTCTGTTTCTCTCCTCTTCATCAATCTGTTTCTCTCTTCTTCATCCATATATTTCTCTCCTTCAACCCTGTTTTTTCTTCTCTTCATCAATCTGTTTCTCTCCTCTTCATCCCTCTGTTTTTCTCCTCTTCCCCTCTGTTTCTCTCCTCTTCATCCCTCTGTTTCTCTCCTCTTTCACTCTCTGTTTCTCTCCTCTTCCCCTCTCTGTTTCTCTCCTCTTCCCCTCTCTGTTTCTCTCCTCTTCCCCTCTCTGTTTCTCTCCTCTTCCCCTCTCTGTTTCTCTCCTCTTCCCCTCTCTGTTTCTCTCCTCTTCCCCTCTCTGTTTCTCTCCTCTTCCCCTCTCTGTTTCTCTCCTCTTCCCCTCTCTGTTTTCTCCTCTTCCCCTCTCTGTTTCTCTCCTCTTCCCCCCTCTGTTTCTCTCCTCTTCCCCCTCTTTCTCTCCTCTTCCCCTCTCTGTTTCTCTCCTCTTCCCCTCTCTGTTTCTCTCCTCTTCCCCTCTCTGTTTCTCTCCTAGTGAGGTAAAGCTGAGCCTGGCTTCCTTCCTCTCAGACCGTATCGTAGATGAGATCCTAGAAGCCCTGTCTGGCTCTCAGCACACACTGGTGAGTCTTAATCATGCCTGGAGATACAGTGCAATCACTACTCATGGTAACCATGACAACATGACACCACTCATGGTAACCGTGGCAACACACTACTACTCATGATAACCATGACAACACGTCACGACTCATGATAACCATGACAACGCATCACTACCCATGGTAACCATGACAACACATCACTACTCATGATAACATGACAACACATCACAACCATGACAACACATTAGCTTGAATATTCTGTGAAATTCTAACATGAATTCTATGATTAATACTGAGTCAGTCACTGGTTCACTAGTACAGGTTTATGATCATATAGGTCATATATAATAATACACACTAATAGTCACCATAGTAACAGTAATAGTGACCATAGTAACAGTGATAGTGAACATAGTAACAGTAATAGTGACCATAGTAACAGTAATAGTGAACATAGCAACAGTAATTGTGACTATAGTAACAGTAATAGTGACCATAGTAACAGTTATAGTGACTATAGTAACAGTAATAGTGAACATAGTAATAGTGACTATAGTAACAGTAAGCGTGACCATAGTAACAGTAATAGTGAACATAGTAACAGTAATAGTGACCATAGTAATGGTAATAGTGAACATAGTGATAGTTACTATAGTAACAGTAATAGTGACTATATTAATAGTGACCATAGTAACAGTAATAGTGAACATAGTAACAGTTACTATAGTAACAGTAATAGTGACTATACTAACAGTAATAGTGACCATAGTAATAGTGACATAGTAACAGTAATAGTGACTATAGTAACAGTAATAGTGACCATAGTAACGGTAATAGTGAACATAGTGATAGTTACTATAGTAACAGTAATAGTGACTATATTAATAGTGACTATAGTAACAGTAATGGTGACTATAGTAACAGTAATAGTGAACATAGTAACAGTAATAGTGAACATAGTAACAGTAATAGTGAACATAGTAACAGTAATAGTGACTATAGTAACAGTAATAGTGACTATAGTAACAGTAATAGTGACTATAGTAACAGTTATAGTGACTATAGTAACAGTAATAGTGACTATAGTAACAGTAATAGTGACTATAGTAACAGTGACTATAGTAATAGTGACTATAGTAATAGTGACTATAGTAACAGTAATAGTGACTATAGTAACAGTAATAGTGACTATAGTAACAGTAATAGTGACTATAGTAACAGTAATAGTGACTATAGTAACAGTAATAGTGACTATAGTAACAGTTATAGTGACTATAGTAACAGTAATAGTGACTATAGTAACAGTAATAGTGACTATAGTAACAGTGACTATAGTAATAGTGACTATAGTAATAGTGACTATAGTAACAGTAATAGTGACTATAGTAACAGTAATAGTGACTATAGTAACAGTAATAGTGACTATAGTAACAGTAATAGTGACCATAGTAACAGTAATAGTGACTATAGTAACAGTAGTGTACTAGTCATTATGTCTTGCTCCCCCCTAGGCTGACCATAGTAACAGTAATAGTGACTATAGTAACAGTAATAGTGACTATAGTAACAGTAATAGTGACTATAGTAACAGTAATAGTGACTATAGTAACAGTAATAGTGACTATAGTAACAGTAATAGTGACTATAGTAACAGATATAGTGACTATAGTAACAGTAATAGTGACTATAGTAACAGTAATAGTGACTATAGTAACAGTGACTATAGTAATAGTGACTATAGTAACAGTAATAGTGACTATAGTAACAGTAATAGTGACTATAGTAACAGTAATAGTGACTATAGTAACAGTAATAGTGACCATAGTAACAGTAATAGTGACTATAGTAACAGTAGTGTACTAGTCATTATGTCTTGCTCCCCCCTAGGCTGACCATAGTAACAGTAATAGTGACTATAGTAACAGTAATAGTGACTATAGTAACAGTAATAGTGACTATAGTAACAGTAATAGTGACTATAGTAACAGTAATAGTGACTATAGTAACAGTAATAGCGACTATAGTAACAGTAATAGTGACTATAGTAACAGTAATAGTGACTATAGTAACTGTAATAGTGACTATAGTAACAGTAATAGTGACCATAGTAACAGTAATAGTGAACATAGTAACAGTAACAGTGACTATAGTAACAGTAATAGTGAACATAGTAACGGTAATAGTGAACATAGTAACAGTAACAGTGACTATAGTAACAGTAATAGTGAACATAGTAATAGTGACCATAGTAACAGTAATAGTGACCATAGTAACAGTAATAGTGAACATAGTAATAGTGACCATAGTAACAGTAATAGTGACCATAGTAACAGTAATAGTGAACATAGTAACAGTGATAGTGACTATAGTAACAGTAATAGTGACCATAGTAATATATAATAATAATAATAATATATACCATTTAGCAGACGCTTTTATCCAAAGCGACTTACAGTCATGTGTGCATACATTCTACGTATGGGTGGTCCCGGGAATCGAACCCACTACCCTGGCGTTACAAGCGCCATGCTCTACCAACTGAGCTACAGAAGGACCACAGTGAACATAGTAATAGTGACCATAGTAACAGTAATAGTGACCATAGTAACAGTAATAGTGACCATAGTAACAGTAATAGTGACCATAGTAACAGTAATAGTGAACATAGTAACAGTGCTAGTGACTATAGTAACAGTAATAGTGAACATAGTAACAGCAATAGTGAACATAGCAACAGTAATAGTGAACATAGTAATAGTGACCATAGTAACAGTAATAGTGAACATAGTAACAGTGATAGTGACTATAGTAACAGTAATAGTGACCATAGTAACAGTAATAGTGAACATAGTAACAGTAATTGTGACTATAGTAACAGTAATAGTGACCATAGTAATAGTGACTATAGTAACAGTAATAGTGACTATAGTAACAGTAATAGTGACAATAGTAATGGTAATAGTGAACATAGTGATAGTTACTATAGTAACAGTAATAGTGACTATATTAATAGTGACCATAGTAACAGTAATAGTGAACATAGTAACAGTTACTATAGTAACAGTAATAGTGACTATACTAACAGTAATAGTGACCATAGTAACAGTAATAGTGACTATAGTAACAGTAATAGTGACCATAGTAACGGTAATAGTGAACATAGTGATAGTTACTATAGTAACAGTAATAGTGACTATATTAATAGTGACTATAGTAACAGTAATGGTGACTATAGTAACAGTAATAGTGACTATAGTAACAGTAATAGTGAACATAGTAACAGTAATAGTGAACATAGTAACAGTAATAGTGACTATAGTAACAGTAATAGTGAACATAGTAACAGTAATAGTGAACATAGTAACAGTAATAGTGACTATAGTAACAGTAATAGTGACTATAGTAACAGTAATAGTGACTATAGTAACAGTTATAGTGACTATAGTAACAGTAATAGTGACTATAGTAACAGTAATAGTGACTATAGTAACAGTGGCTATAGTAATAGTGACTATAGTAATAGTGACTATAGTAACAGTAATAGTGACTATAGTAACAGTAATAGTGACTATAGTAACAGTAATAGTGACTATAGTAACAGTAATAGTGACTATAGTAACAGTAATAGTGACTATAGTAACAGTAATAGTGACTATAGTAACAGTGACTACAGTAATAGTGACTATAGTAACAGTAATAGTGACTATAGTAACAGTAATAGTGACTATAGTAACAGTAATAGTGACTATAGTAACAGTAATAGTGACTATAGTAATAGTGACTATAGTAATAGTGACTATAGTAATAGTGACTATAGTAACTATAGTAACAGTAATAGTGACTATAGTAACAGTAATAGTGACTATAGTAACAGTAATAGTGACTATAGTAACAGTAATAGTGACTATAGTAACAGTAATAGTGACCATAGTAACAGTAATAGTGACTATAGTAACAGTAGTGTACTAGTCATTATGTCTTGCTCCCCCCTAGGCTGACCATAGTAACAGTAATAGTGACTATAGTAACAGTAATAGTGACTATAGTAACAGTGTGACTTGTAACCTAATAGGACTATAGTAACAGTAGTAACTATAGTAATAATAGTGACTACAGTAACAGTAATAGTGACTATAGTAACAGTAATAGTGACTATAGTAACATAATAGTGACTATAGTAATAGTGACTATAGTAACAGTAATAGTGACTATAGTAACAGTAATAGTGACTATAGTAACAGTAATAGTGACTATAGTAACAGTAATAGTGACCAATAGTAACAGTAATAGTGACCATAGTAACAGTAATAGTGACCATAGTAACAGTAATAGTGAACATAGTAATAGTGACCATAGTAACAGTAATAGTGACCATAGTAACAGTAATAGTGACCATAGTAACAGTGATAGTGACTATAGTAACAGTAATAGTGACCATAGTAACAGTAATAGTGACTATAGTAACAGTAATAGTGACTATAGTAACAGTAATAGTGACTATAGTAACAGTAATAGTGACTATAGTAACAGTAATAGTGACTATAGTAACAGTAATAGTGACTATAGTAACAGTAATAGTGACTATAGTAATAGTGACTATAGTAACAGTAATAGTGACTATAGTAACAGTAATAGTGACTATAGTAACAGTAATAGTGACTATAGTAACAGTAATAGTGACCATAGTAACAGTAATAGTGACTATAGTAACAGTAGTGTACTAGTCATTATGTCTTGCTCCCCCCTAGGCTGACCACCTGGTGAGGAAGGAGCGTCCTCATGTCCAGCGGGAGTCTGTGGACCTGGACGTACCCGAGGAGAGGGCTCCTAAACGGGCCACCACAGAGCTGAATGAGGCAGAAAGGCTGGAGGACCTGGAGACATGCATGGTACACTACACTACACCACCATATGTTTTGTGTGAGGGCCAGGCTTCTGTTCATTCTGTTTCCTGTCACGGGTTCCTCACTCATTTGGGGTTCCAGACATGTCTAATCTCAGACTGAGTGTTACAGGGAGATGAGCTAACCTTGGCTCATGTCTGGTTATCGTCCTTAAAGGACAAAATCCTTAATCTACCATTAAGGTTAACTGGTTATATCTGTAATGAATTAGCAGTTCCTCATGCTGTGCCTACTGGCCATTGTAAGATGGTAAGATAGGGAGATTAATTCATTATGGTAGGATGGTAAGATACTGTAGGAGGTTGATTCATTATGGTAGGATGGTAAGATACTGTAGGGAGGTTGATTCATTATGGTAGGATGGTAAGATACTGGGGAGTTTGATTCATTATGGTAGGATGGTAAGATAGGGAGGTTGATTCATTATGGTAGGATGGTAAGATAGGGAGGTTGATTCATTATGGTAGGATGGTAAGATACTGTAGGGAGGTTGATTCATTATGGTAGGATGGTAAGATAGGGAGGTTGATTCGTTATGGTAGGATGGTAAGATAGGGAGGTTGATTCATTATGGTAGGATGGTAAGATAGGGAGGTTGATTCATTATGGTAGGATGGTAAGATAAGGGAGGTTGATTCATTATAGTAGGATGGTAAGATAGGGGAGGTTGATTCATTATGGTAGGATGGTAAAGATACTGTAGGGAGGTTGATTCATTATGGTAGGATGGTAAATAGGGAGATACTGTAAGGGAGGTTGATTCATTATGGTAGGATGGTAAGATAGGGAGGTTGATTCATTATGGTAGGATGGTAAGATAAGGGAGGTTGATTCATTATGGTAGGATGGTGGGATAGGGAGGTTGATTCATTATGGTAGGATGGTAAAGATACTGTAGGGAGGTTGATTCATTATGGTAGGATGGTAAGGTAAGGGAGGTTGATTCATTATAGTAGGATGGTGGGATAGGGAGGTTGATTCATTATGGTAGGATGGTAAATATACTGTAGGGAGGTTGATTCATTATGGTAGGATGGTAAAGATACTGTAGGGAGGTTGATTCATTGTGGTAGGATGGTAAAGATACTGTAGGGAGGTTGATTCATTATGGTAGGATGGTAAAGATACTGTAGGGAGGTTGATTCATTGTGGTAGGATGGTAAAGATACTGTAGGGAGGTTGATTCCTTATTGATTCCACTCCCATCCTCCCTCCTTCCCTCCCATCCTCCCTCCTTCCCTCCCATCCTCTCTCTTTCCCTCCCTCCCTCCCATCATCTCTCTTTCCCTCCCTCCCTCCCATGATCTCTCCTCCCTCCCTCCCTCCCATCCTTTCCTCCCTCCCATCCTTTCCTCCCTCCCTCCGTCCCTCCCATCCTCCCTCCGTCCCTCCCTCCCTCCCTCCCTCCCATCCTCCCTCCCTCCTATCCTCCCTCCCTCCCCCTATCCTCCCTCCCTCCCATCCTCCCTCCCTCCGTCCCTCCCTCCCATCCTCCCTCCCTCCCTCACTCCCTCCTCCTCCCATCCTCCCTCCCTCCTATCCTCCCTCCTATCCTCCCTCCTATCCTCTCCCTCCTATCCTCCCCTCCCTCCCCCCTATCCTCCCTCCCTCCTATCCTCCCTCCCTCCCCTCCTCCTCCCTCCTATCCTCCCTCACTCCCTCCTATCCTCCCTCCCTCCTATCCTCCCTCCTCCCTCCTATCCTCCCTCCCTCCCTCCTATCCTCCCTCCCTCCCTCCTATCCTCCCTCCCTCCCTCCTATCCTCCTATCTTCTCTCCTCCCATCCTCTCTCCCTAAGTAGTGTATTAGTGAAGTCCTTTCATCAAGGCCGCCCGTGTTTCCTGTCTAAATGAATCTCATTAAGAGCAGCATTACTGCCCGTCTTTGTAGCGCCGTACATCAGTCAAACACTCAGAGAGGCCTGGGTCTTATTCACTCGGCACCAAACCAAAGACAACATCTTGAAACGGAAGGATTTTCTCTGAATTTGTCCAATTAAAAACACTTGTTTTTACATTTTTCATTGCACAATGTTTTGAAACGTTTTGCCTTGGTCAACACTAATGAATACAACCCTGCCACTCACATGGGATGTGTGATATGATCTGGTTGTTGTTGTCCTAATAGGTTAAACCACAGCCTTTTACACGGCTCTGGGTTAATGTCCAAAGGATTCCAAATGGATTCCTTCTCATTGTTTACCTGAAGAAGCGTTAACCTTCCAGCCTTGAGTTCTCTCTCTCTCTCTCTCTCTCTCTCTCTCTCTCTCTCTCTCTCTCTCTCTCTCTCTCTCTCTCTCTCTCTCTCTCTCTCTCTCTCTCTCTCTCTCTCTCTCTCTCTCTCTCTCTCTCTCTCTCTCTCTCTCTCTCTCTCTCTC
>NW_025745808.1:233304-235804 GCF_021184085.1 Oncorhynchus gorbuscha | reverse complement strand
CCTATAGAGTTATCTCTCTCTCTTAATGATCTACCTATAGAGTTCTCTCTAATGATCTACCTATAGAGTTCTCTCTCTCTCTCTAATGATCTACCTATAGAGTTCTCTCTCTAATGATCTACCTATAGAGTTCTCTCTCTAATGATCTACCTATAGAGTTCTCTCTCTCTCTCTCTCTCTCTCTTAATGATCTACCTTTAGAGTTCTCTCTCTCTCTCTAATGATCTACCTATAGAGTTCTCTCTCTCTCTCTAATGATCTACCTATAGAGTTCTCTCTCTCTCTAATGATCTACCTATAGAGTTCTCTCTCTCTCTAATGATCTACCTATAGAGTTCTCTCTCTCTCTAATGATCTACCTATAGAGTTCTCTCTCTCTCTAATGATCTACCTATAGAGTTCTCTCTCTCTCTCTCTCTCTTAATGATCTACCTATAGAGTTCTCTCTCTCTCTCTAATGATCTACCTATAGAGTTCTCTCTCTCTCTAATGATCTACCTATAGAGTTCTCTCTCTCTCTCTAATGATCTACCTATAGAGTTCTCTCTCTCTCTCTCTCTCTCTCTTAATGATCTACCTTTAGAGTTCTCTCTCTCTCTCTAATGATCTACCTATAGAGTTCTCTCTCTCTCTCTCTCTCTCTAATGATCTACCTATAGAGTTCTCTCTCTCTCTAATGATCTACCTATAGAGTTCTCTCTCTCTCTAATGATCTACCTATAGAGTTCTCTCTCTCTCTACCTCTCTCTAATGATCTACCTATAGAGTTCTCTCTCTCTCTCTAATGATCTACCTATAGAGTTCTCTCTCTCTCTAATGATCTACCTAATGATCTACCTATAGAGTTCTCTCTCTCTCTAATGATCTACCTATAGAGTTCTCTCTCTCTCTCTAATGATCTACCTATAGAGTTCTCTCTAATGATCTACCTATAGAGTTCTCTCTCTAATGATCTACCTATAGAGTTCTCTCTCTCTCTCTAATGATCTACCTATAGAGTTCTCTCTCTCTCTAATGATCTACCTATAGAGTTCTCTCTCTCTCTAATGATCTACCTATAGAGTTCTCTCTCTCTCTAATGATCTACCTATAGAGTTCTCTCTCTCTCTAATGATCTACCTATAGAGTTCTCTCTCTCTCTAATGATCTACCTATAGAGTTCTCTCTCTCTCTAATGATCTACCTATAGAGTTCTCTCTCTCTCTAATGATCTACCTATAGAGTTCTCTCTCTCTCTCTCTAATGATCTACCTATAGAGTTCTCTCTCTCTCTAATGATCTACCTATAGAGTTCTCTCTCTCTCTCTAATGATCTACCTATAGAGTTCTCTCTCTCTAATGATCTACCTATAGAGTTCTCTCTCTAGAGTTCTCTCTCTCTCTCTAATGATCTACCTATAGAGTTCTCTCTCTCTCTAATGATCTACCTATAGAGTTCTCTCTCTCTCTAATGATCTACCTATAGAGTTCTCTCTCTCTCTAATGATCTACCTATAGAGTTCTCTCTCTCTCTAATGATCTACCTATAGAGTTCTCTCTCTCTCTCTAATGATCTACCTATAGAGTTCTCTCTCTCTCTAATGATCTACCTATAGAGTTCTCTCTCTCTCTTAATGATCTACCTATAGAGTTCTCTCTCTCTCTTAATGATCTACCTATAGAGTTCTCTCTCTCTCTCTAATGATCTACCTATAGAGTTCTCTCTCTCTCTAATGATCTACCTATAGAGTTCTCTCTCTCTCTGTCTAATGATCTACCTATAGAGTTCTCTCTCTCTCTCTCTAATGATCTACCTATAGAGTTCTCTCTCTCTCTTAATGATCTACCTATAGAGATCTCTCTCTCTTAATGATCTACCTATAGAGTTATCTCTCTCTCTAATGATCTACCTATAGAGTTCTCTCTCTCTCTCCAATGATCTACCTATAGAGTTCTCTCTCTCTAATGATCTACCTATAGAGTTCTCTCTCTCTCTCTTAATGATCTACCTATAGAGTTCTCTATCTCTCTTAATGATCTACCTATAGAGATCTCTCTAATGATCTACCTATAGAGTTCTCTCTCTCTCTCTAATGATCTACCTATAGAGTTCTCTCTCTCTCTTAATGATCTACCTATAGAGATCTCTCTCTCTTAATGATCTACCTATAGAGTTCTCTCTCTCTCTTAATGATCTACCTATAGAGTTCTCTCTCTCTCTTAATGATCTACCTATAGAGATCTCTCTAATGATCTACCTATAGAGTTCTCTCTCTCTCTCTAATGATCTACCTATAGAGTTCTCTCTCTCTCTTAATGATCTACCTATAGAGATCTCTCTCTCTTAATGATCTACCTATAGAGTTCTCTCTCTCTCTAATGATCTACCTATAGAGTTCTCTCTCTCTCTCTAATGATCTACCTATAGAGTTATCTCTCTCTCTTAATGATCTACCTATAGAGTTCTCTCTAATGATCTACCTATAGAGTTCTCTCTCTCTCTCTAATGATCTACCTATAG
>NW_025745808.1:220804-228304 GCF_021184085.1 Oncorhynchus gorbuscha | reverse complement strand
AGTGGGGCCTGACCCGGTGATAGGACAGTGGGGCCTGACCAGTCAGATAGGACAGTGGGGCCTGACCCAGTCAGATAGACAGTGGGGCCTGGACGCAGTCAGATAGGACAGTGGGGCCTGACCCAGTCAGATAGGACAGTGGGGCCTGACACAGTCAGATAGGACAGTGGGGCAGTCAGATGACATGACAGTCAGATAGGACAGTGGGGCCTGACCCAGTCAGATAGGACAGTGGGGCCTGACACGGTCAGATAGGACAGTGGGGCCTGACGCGGTCAGATAGGACAGTGGGGCCTGACCCGGTCAGATAGGACAGTGGGGCCTGACGCAGTCAGATAGGACAGTGGGGCCTGACGCAGTAAGATAGGACAGTGGGGCCTGACGCAGTCAGATAGGACAGTGGGGCCTGACCCAGTCAGATAGGACAGTGGGGCCTGACACAGTCAGATAGGACAGTGGGGCCTGACACAGTCAGATAGGACAGTGGGGCCTGACACAGTCAGATAGGACAGTGGGGCCTGACACAGTCAGATAGGACAGTGGGGCCTGACCCAGTCAGATAGGACAGTGGGGCCTGACGCAGTAAGATAGGACAGTGGGGCCTGACCCAGTCAGATAGGACAGTGGGGCCTGACACAGTCAGATAGGACAGTGGGGCCTGACACAGTCAGATAGGACAGTAGGGCCTGACACAGTCAGATAGGACAGTGGGGCCTGACACAGTCAGATAGGACAGTGGGGCCTGACGCAGTCAGATAGGACAGTGGGGCCTGACGCGGTCAGATAGGACAGTGGGGCCTGACACGGTCAGATAGGACAGTGGGGCCTGACACGGTCAGATAGGACAGTAGGGCCTGATGCAGTCAGATAGGACAGTGGGGCCTGACCCAGTCAGATAGGACAGTGGGGCCTGACCCAGTCAGATAGGACAGTGGGGCCTGACCCAGTCAGATAGGACAGTGGGGCCTGACCCAGTCAGATAGGACAGTGGGGCCTGACACAGTCAGATAGGACAGTGGGGCCTGACACAGTCAGATAGGACAGTGGGGCCTGACACAGTCAGATAGGACAGTGGGGCCTGACACAGTCAGATAGGACAGTGGGGCCTGACACAGTCAGATAGGACAGTGGGGCCTGACACAGTCAGATAGGACAGTAGGGCCTGACACGGTCAGATAGGACAGTAGGGCCTGACGCAGTAAGATAGGACAGTAGGGCCTGACACGGTCAGATAGGACAGTGGGGCCTGACACAGTCAGATAGGACAGTGGGGCCTGACACAGTCAGATAGGACAGTGGGGCCTGACACAGTCAGATAGGACAGTGGGGCCTGATGCAGTCAGATAGGACAGTGGGGCCTGACACAGTCAGATAGGACAGTGGGGCCTGACACAGTCAGATAGGACAGTGGGGCCTGACACAGTCAGATAGGACAGTGGGGCCTGACACAGTCAGATAGGACAGTGGGGCCTGACACAGTCAGATAGGACAGTGGGGCCTGACACAGTCAGATAGGACAGTGGGGCCTGACACAGTAAGATAGGACAGTGGGGCCTGACCCAGTCAGATAGGACAGTGGGGCCTGACGCGGTCAGATAGGACAGTGGGGCCTGACGCGGTCAGATAGGACAGTGGGGCCTGACGCAGTGGAATAGGACAGTGGGGCCTGACAGAGGTAGATAGGACAGTGGGGCCTGATGCAATTTGATATCATATCTTGTGATGTTGCAAGTATTTGCTTGTATAACTCCTGATGCCCCTGATGCTCCTGATGCAACGCCCCTCCCTCATTGCATCATTCCACACTGCTGGAACACCACCTGGTCATGATGTCACACACAGTGTCACAATGTCACCTGAAAGACTGTTGTCTTCAGTTCACTCACTGTGTGTCAAATCTCCCTCTCTGGTATTGTCATGAGAAGCATCCATAGATGATTGTGTTTGGTAGTGTATATCTGATATATATCTGATAGAAAAGAGGACCATGTTTATGCTGGGGGTGACGGGGAACAGACACTTATTGTATCACAGATACTGATTAGAAGTAGTTTTGTGACCAAGGGCTCAGATCCTAAAAAGATGCAATAACCAAGGAGATCTGGATGGTACTGGCCAAGAGCTCTCACTCTCTATCTGTCTCTCTCTCTGGCTCTCTCTCTGGCTCTGGCTCTCTCTCTATCTCTGGCTCTCTCTCTCTGGCTCTCTCTCTCTCTGGCTCTCTCTCTCTGGCTCTCTCTCTCTCTCTGGCTCTCTCTCTCTCTGGCTCTCTCTCTCTCTGGCTCTTCTCTCTCTCTCTCTGGCTCTCTCTCTCTCTGGCTCTCTCTCTCTCTCTGGCTCTCTCTCTGGCTCTCTCTCTCTCTCTCTCTGGGTCTCTCTCTCTCTGGCTCTCTCTCTCTGGTCTCTCTCTTTCTGGCTCTCTCTCTCTCTGGCTCTCTCTCTCCTCTCTGGCTCTCTCTCTCTCTGGCTCTCTCTCTGGCTGGCTCTGGCTCTCTCTCTGGGTCTCTCTGGGTCTCTTCTTTCTGGCTCTCTCTCACTGGCTCTCTCTCTGGCTCTCTCTCTGGGTCTCTCTCTGGGTCTCTCTCTCTCTGTCTCTCTGGCTCTCTCTCTGGCTCTCTCTCTCTGGCTCTCTCTCTGGCTCTCTCTAGCTCTCTCTCTCTCTCTCTGGGTCTCTCTCTCTGCTCTTGCTCTCTCTCTGGCTCTCTCTCTGGCTCTCTCTCTCTGCTCTTGCTCTCTCTCTGGCTCTCTCTCTGGCTCTCTTTCTCTCTCTCTCTGGCTCTCTCTCTGGCTCTGGCTCTCTCTCTCTCTGGCTCTCTCTCTCTGGCTCTCTCTCTCTCTGGCTCTCTCTCTCTCTCTCTGGCTCTCTCTCTCTCTCTGGCTCTCTCTCTCTGGGTCTCTTTCTCTCTCTCTGGCTCTCTCTCTCTCTGGCTCTTCTCTCTGGCTCTCTCTCTGGGTCTCTCTCTGGGTCTCTTTTCTGGCTCTCTCTCACTGGCTCTCTCTCTCTCTCTGGGGTCTCTCTCTGGCTGGCTCTCTCTCTCTCTGGCTCTCTCTCTCTCTCTCTCTGGGTCTCTCTGGGTCTCTCTCTCGCTCTGGCTCTCTCTGGCCTCTTCTCTCTCTCTGGCTCTCTCTGGCTCTCTGTCTGCCTCTCTGTCTCTCTTTCTCCTCTCACTCTCTCTCTCAGCTGTCTCTCTCTCTTTCTCTTTCTCCTCTCTCTCTCTCTCTCTCTGTCTCTCTCTAGCTGTCTCTCTGTCTTTCTCTTTCTCCTTCCTCTGTCTCTCTCTCTTTCTCTCTTTCTCCCCTTCTCTGTCTCTCTCTCTTTCTCCTCTCTCTCTCTCTCTCTCTCTCTCTCTCTCTCTTTCTCCTCTCTCTCTCTTCTCCCTCTCTCTCTTTCTCTCTCTCTCTCTTTCTCCTCTCTTTCTCCTCTCTCTCTCGTTCTCTCTCTCTCGTTCCTCTCTATCGTTCTCTCTCTCTCTCTCTCTCTCGCGCTCTCTCTCTCTCTCTCGCTCTCTCTCTCTCCTCTCTCTCTTTCTCTCTCTCTCTAATATTGATGCAGCAGGACACATCTCCTGTTAGTTAGTGTTCTGTCCTGTTAATATTGGAGGTTTGATGCAGAGGACACATCTCCTGTCAGTTAGTGTTCTGTCCTGTTAATATTGATGCAGCAGGACACATCTCCTGTTAGTTAGTGTCCTTTCCTGTTGGATGATGATGTAAAGCAGGACACATCTCCTATTAGTTAGTGTCCTTTCCTGTTAATATTGATGCAGCAGGACACATCTCCTGTTAGGTTAGTGTTCTGTCCTGTTAATATTGATGGTTCCTGTTAGTGCAGCAGGACACATCTCCCCTGTCAGTTAGTGTTCTGGTCCTGTTAATATTGATGCAGCAGGACACATCTCCTATTAGTTAGTGTCCTGTCCTGTTAATATTGGAGGTTTGATGGCAGGACACATCTCCTGTTAGTTAGTGTCCTGTCCTGTTAATATTGGAGGTTTGATGCAGCAGGACACATCTCCTGTCAGTTAGTGTTCTGTCCTGTTAATATTGGAGGTTTGATGCAGAGGACACATCTCCTGTCAGTAGTTAGTGCAGCAGGACACATCTCTGTCAGTTAGTGTTCTGTTGTTAATATTGATGCAGCAGGACACATCTGTTAGTTAGTGTCCTGTCCTGTTAATATTGATGCAGCAGGACACATCTCCTGTTAGTTAGTGTTCTGTCCTGTTAATATTGATGCAGCAGGACACATCTCCTGTCAGTTAGTGTCCTGTCCTGTTAATATTGATGCAGCAGGACACCTCTCCTGTTAGTTAGTGTTCTGTCCTGTTAATATTGATGAGCAGGACACATCTCCCGTTAGTTATGCTGTCCTGTTAGCAGGGACACATCTCCTGTCAGTTAGTGTTCTGTCCTGTTAATATTGATGCAGCAGGACACAGTTAGTTAGTGTCCTGTCCTGTTAATATTGGAGGTTTGATGCAGCAGGACACATCTCCCGTCAGTTAGTGTTCTGTCCTGTTAATATTGGAGGTTTGATGCAGCAGGACACAGTTGTCAGTTAGTGTTCTGGTCCTGTTAATATTGATGCAGCAGGACACATCTCCTGTCAGTTAGTGTTCTGTCCTGTTTAATATTGATGCAGCAGGACACAGTTAGTTTTCTGTCCTGTTAATATTGATGCAGCAGGACACAGTTAGTGTTCTGTCCTGTTAATATTGGAGGTTTGATGCAGCAGGACACAGTTAGTTTTCTGTCCTCATTTTTGGTTTTGTTTTGGTAACCGAATAAAGAAAAAAAAAAAACAAACAAGATAAAGATCACTTCATCTTTTACGCAAACTAGTATTGAAATGATGTCCTGAATTCAAGTGCAGCATTGACACATTACACTCAGTGAAGTGTGTTTTGTGATTGTGGATTGAAAGTGACCTCCCAGTCTACTGTAAGAGGGCTGGCTGAGTATCAGAAGGTTTTGATCATAGCCGTTATGGCGTCTCTTATGCGTAAATATCTGTGTTCTTTCCAGATGACTCCCAAGTCCAAGAGGAAAAGCATCCACAGTAGAATGCCCGTCCAGTTTCTCGTGCCTTCGGTGAGTCTCCTCGACCAAGCAGAGCGCTGGTATCAGATCAACGTTGTGACGTGTGGACCATGACAGATTGTTGTGGTGTTCCTACCTGTACGAGAAGCTGATGAATAATTAACTAGATAACATACCTCTAGTTGTAGGTTCTGACAGAGAGCTGTTTTAGGTTCTGACAGAGAGCTGGTTTAGATAACATACTCTAGTTTTAGGTTCTGACAGAGAGCTTGGTTTAGATAACATACCTCTAGTTGTAGGTTCTGACAGAGAGTTGTTTTAGGTTCTGACAGAGAGCTGGTTTAGATAACATACCTCTAGTTGTAGGTTCTGACAGAGAGCTGGTTTAGATAACATACTTCTAGTTTTAGGTTCTGACAGAGAGCTGGTTTAGATAACATACCTCTAGTTGTAGGTTCTGACAGAGAGCTGGTTTAGATAACATACTTCTAGTTTTAGGTTCTGACAGAGAGCTGGTTTAGATAACATACTTCTAGTTGTAGGTTCTGACAGAGAGCTGGTTTAGATAACATACCTCTAGTTGTAGGTTCTGACCTCTAGAGCTGGTTTAGATAACATACCTCTAGTTGTAGGTTCTGACAGAGAGCTGGTTTAGATAACATACTTAGTTGTAGGTTCTGACAGAGAGCTGGTTTAGATAACATACCTCTAGTTGTAGGTTCTGACAGAGAGCTGGGTTTAGGTTCTGACAGAGAGCTGGTTTAGATAACATACCTCTAGTTGTAGGTTCTGACAGAGAGCTGGTTTAGATAACATACCTCTAGTTGTAGGTTCTGACAGAGAGCTGGTTTAGATAGACATACCTCTAGTTGTAGGTTCTGACAGAGAGCTGGTTTAGATGGTTTAGATAACATACCTCTAGTTGTAGGTTCTGACAGAGAGCTGGTTTTAGATAACATACCTCTAGTTGTAGGTTCTGACAGAGAGCTGGTTTAGGTTCTGACAGAGAGCTGGTTTAGATAACATACCTCTAGTTGTAGGTTCTGACAGAGAGCTGGTTTAGGTTCTGACAGAGAGCTGGTTTAGATAACATACCTCTAGTTGTAGGTTCTGACAGAGAGCTGGTTTAGATAACATACCTCTAGTTGTAGGTTCTGACAGAGAGCTGGTTTAGATAACATACCTCTAGTTGTAGGTTCTGACAGAGAGCTGTTTTAGGTTCTGACAGAGAGCTGGTTTAGATAACATACCTCTAGTTGTAGGTTCTGACAGAGAGCTGGTTTAGATAACATACCTCTAGTTGTAGGTTCTGACAGAGAGCTGGTTTAGATAACATACCTCTAGTTGTAGGTTCTGACAGAGAGCTGGTTTAGATAACATACCTGTTGTACAGGAGAGCTGGTTTAGATAACATACTTAGTTGTAGGTTCTGACAGAGAGCTGGTTTAGGTTCTGACAGAGAGCTGGTTTAGGTTCTGACAGAGAGCTGGTTTAGATAACATACCTCTAGTTGTAGGTTCTGACAGAGAGCTGGTTTAGGGTTCTGACAGAGAGCTGGTTTAGATAACATACTCTAGTTTTAGGGTTCTGACAGAGAGCTTGGTTTAGATAACATACCTCTAGTTTTAGGTTCTGACAGAGAGCTGGTTTAGATAACATACCTCTAGTTGTAGGTTCTGACAGAGAGCTGTTTTAGGTTCTGACAGAGAGCTGGTTTAGATAACATACCTCTAGTTGTAGGTTCTGACAGAGAGCTGGTTTAGATAACACACCTCTAGTTGTAGGTTCTGACAGAGAGCTGTTTTAGATTCTGACAGAGAGCTGTTTTAGGTTCTGACAGAGAGCTGTTTTAGGTTCTGACAGAGAGCTGTTTTAGATAACATAGAGCTAGTTTTAGGTTCTGACAGAGAGCTGGTTTAGATAACACACCTCTAGTTTTAGGTTAATTTATAAATGCAGAAATGTGTTTTGTGAAATGTGTTTCATTACATAGTCTTACTAGATATGAACTGCTACTTATTCATAATGTTCCCACCATCTACAGTATGTAATCCTCTGACCTGTCTATAACCTGTGACCTCTGACCTTGTAGAGATGGAGTTTGACCTTGACAAGGCCCTGGAAGATGTTCCTATCCACACAGAGGACCCTCCTGCACCTTCCCCTGCTCCTACCCTCTCGAGGTCAGAGAAGAGACCGTCAGGGGCCATGGGAGAACTGCCCTCAGACGAGGCCAAGAAGCTGCAGCACTTCACCAAACTACGCCCTCGCAGGAACAAGAAGATGCAGTCCAGTAAGATACCGGTGAGTATCGCCTCTGTGAGTTACTGCTGGGGGAATGAGCAGGACAGTAAGATACCGGTGAGTATCGCCTCTGTGAGTTACTGCTGGGGGAATGAGCAGTCCAGTAAGATACCGGTGAGTATCGCCTCTGTGAGTTACTGCTGGGGAATGAGCAGT
>NW_025745808.1:177500-220304 GCF_021184085.1 Oncorhynchus gorbuscha | reverse complement strand
ACAGGCTGTCTAACCCTCTAATACCAGGTAGATCTGTGTTTGATGCTGACATTGTGCCACTAATAACCCTGGCAATGCTCATGCCCTACAGTATATGTGGCTCTTCACTGTGAGATATGACTGGTTGAGAATCAGGCCATGTGCTGACCTTCCTGTTGTCTTCACTGTGAGATATGACTGGCTGAAAATCAGGTGACCTTCCTGTTGTCTTCACTATGAGATATGACTGGTTGAGAATCAGGCCATGTGCTGACCTTCCTGTTGTCTTCACTGTGAGATATGACTGGTTGAGAATCAGGTGACCTTCCTGTTGTCTTCACTGTGAGATATGACTGGTTGAGAATCAGGCCATGTGCTGACCTTTCTGTTGTCTTCACTGGGTTACCTGGTGGTGTTACCTGGTGGTGTTACCTGGTGGTGTTACCTGGTGGTGATACCTGTTGGTGATACCTGGTGGTGTTACCTGGTAGTGTTACTTGGTAGTGTTACCTGGTGGTGATACCTGGTGGTGTTACCTGGTGATACCTGGTGGTGTTACCTGGTGGTGTTACCTGGTAGTGTTACTTGGTAGTGTTACCTGGTGGTGATACCTGGTGGTGATACCTGGTGATACCTGGTTGTGTTACCTGGTGGTGATACCTGGTGGTGATACCTGGTGGTGTTACCTAGTGGTGATACCTGGTGGTGTTACCTAGTGGTGATACCTGGTGGTGTTACCTGGTGGTGATACCTGGTGGTGTTACCTGGTGGTGATACCTGGTGGTGTTACCTGGTGGTGATACCTGGTGGTGTTACCTGGTGGTGATACCTGGTAGTGATACCTGGTGATACCTGGTTGTGTTACCTGGTGGTGATACCTGGTGGTGATACCTGGTGGTGATACCTGGTGGTGTTACCTAGTGGTGATACCTGGTGGTGTTACCTAGTGGTGATACCTGGTGGTGTTACCTGGTGGTGATACCTGGTGGTGTTACCTGGTGGTGATACCTGGTGGTGTTACCTGGTGGTGATACCTGGTGGTGTTACCTGGTGGTGATACCTGGTAGTGATACCTGGTGGTGTTACCTGGTGGTGATACCTGGTGGTGATACCTGGTGGTGTTACCTGGTGGTGATACCTGGTGGTGTTACCTGGTGGTGATACCTGGTGGTGTTACCTGGTGGTGATACCTGGTGGTGATACCTGGTGGTGTTACCTGGTGGTGATACCTGGTGGTGATACCTGGTGGTGTTACCTGGTGGTGATACCTGGTGGTGTTACCTGGTGGTGTTACCTGGTGGTGTTACCTGGTAGTGATACCTGGTGGTGATACCTGTTGGTGATACCTGTTGGTGTTACCTGGTAGTGTTACCTGGTAGTGTTACATGGTAGTGTTACCTGGTGGTGTTACCTGGTGGTGATACCTGGTGGTGTTACCTGGTGGTGTTACCTGGTGGTGATACCTGGTGGTGATACCTGGTGGTGTTACCTGGTGGTGTTACCTGGTGCTGTTACCTGGTGGTGATACCTGGTGCTGTTACCTGGTGGTGATACCTGGTGGTGTTACCTGGTGGTGTTACCTGGTGCTGATACCTGGTGGTGTTACCTGGTGGTGTTACCTGGTGCTGATACCTGGTGGTGTTACCTGGTGATGATACCTGGTGGTGTTACCTGGTATCCTGGTGGTGTTACCTGGTGCTGATACCTGGTGGTGTTACCTGGTATCCTGGTGGTGTTACCTGGTATCCTGGTAGTGTTACCTGGTATCCTGGTGGTGTTACCTGGTGGTGTTACCTGGTGGTGTTACCTGGTGCTGATACCTGGTGGTGTTACCTGGTGCTGTTACCTGGTGGTGTTACCTGGTATCCTGGTGGTGTTACCTGGTGATACCTGGTGGTCTTACCTGGTGGTGATACCTGGTGGTGTTACCTGGTGGTGATACCTGGTGGTGTTACCTGGTGGTGATACCTGGTGGTGATACCTGGTGGTGTTACCTGGTGGTGTTACCTGGTGGTGATACCTGGTGGTGATACCTGGTGGTGATACCTGGTGGTGTTACCTGGTGGTGATACCTGGTGGTGATACCTGGTGGTGTTACCTGGTGCTGATACCTGGTGGTGTTACCTGGTGCTGTTACCTGGTGGTGTTACCTGGTATCCTGGTGGTGTTACCTGGTGATACCTGGTGGTCTTACCTGGTGGTGATACCTGGTGGTGTTACCTGGTGGTGATACCTGGTGGTGTTACCTGGTGGTGTTACCTGGTGGTGTTACCTGGTGGTGATACCTGGTGGTGATACCTGGTGGTGATACCTGGTGGTGTTACCTGGTGGTGATACCTGGTGGTGATACCTGGTGGTGTTACCCGCTAGACCTTCCACAGGAACATAAACGTAACATTTTACCTGTAAACCTTTTGCTTTCTATGCATTCATTTTATTAAAGGCGAAAGTTCACCACTGTGTTACATTAGAGCACCGTCTACCCTGTTCTCTGTACCCAGGCCTGTATTACTGTACATTATCTCTCTGTCTCTAACCATCCTCTACCCTGTTCTCTGTACCCAGGGGGGAACAGGCCTGTATTACTGTACATTACCTCTCTGTCTCTAACCATCCTCTACCCTGTTCTCTGTACCCAGGCCTGTATTACTGTACATTATCTCTCTGTCTCTAAACATCCTCTAGCCTGTTCTCTGTACCCAGGCCTGTATTACTGTACATTACCTCTCTGTCTCTAACCATCCTCTACCCTGTTCTCTGTACCCAGGCCTGTATTACTGTACATTATCTCTCTGTCTCTAACCAGCCTTTACCCTGTTCTCTGTACCCAGGCCTGTATTACTGTACATTACCTCTCTGTCTCTAACCATCCTCTACCCTGTTCTCTGTACCCAGGGGGGAACAGGCCTGTATTACTGTACATTATCTCTCTGTCTCTAACCATCCTCTACCCTGTTCTCTGTACCCAGGGGGGAACAGGCCTGTATTACTGTACATTATCTCTCTGTCTCTAACCATCCTCTACCCTGTTCTCTGTACCCAGGGGGGAACAGGCCTGTATTACTGTACATTACCTCTCTGTCTCTAACCATCCTCTACCCTGTTCTCTGTACCCAGGCCTGTATTACTGTACATTATCTCTCTGTCTCTAACCATCCTCTACCCCTCTGTACCCAGGCCTGTATTACTGTACATTATCTCTCTGTCTCTAACCATCCTCTAGCCTGTTCTCTGTACCCAGGCCTGTATTACTGTACATTACCTCTCTGTCTCTAACCATCCTCTACCCTGTTCTCTGTACCCAGGCCTGTATTACTGTACATTACCTCTCTGTCTCTAACCATCCTCTACCCTGTTCTCTGTACCCAGGCCTGTATTACTGTACATTACCTCTCTGTCTCTAACCATCCTCTACCCTGTTCTCTGTACCCAGGCCTGTATTACTGTACATTATCTCTCTGTCTCTAACCACCCTCTACCCCTCTGTGTGTTGTCCCAGGGGTGAACAGCCTTGCCCAGTCACTGAGTGCCAACCAGTCCATCCCCAGCACCCTCAGTCACCTGGACCTCTCAGGGAACATACTGCGGGCAGACGACATCCCGGTAGGTGGCGACATGGTCACATCTGTCTTGGTCACTTCCTTAATAACTGAGTCATAATGGGTAGAGTTGAGAGGAGAAAAGGACGTTTTGTTCATTTGCACAGATATCGAAACAAGACTTAACTGAAGATGGGAGAGATCCAGCAGTACCCGGTCGTCTAGTCTTCACACACCGAGTCCTATTGCGTCGTCTCCCCCTCCTCCGAGCCAGGGAGACGCACAACACAACCATAGTCCGAATCACACTGACATCTAGCATCAATCATACCACATCGATTGTGTTCACTAGTCTCTCTACCCAGCTCAGTGTTGATGCCTGTGTCTCCGTGGCGAGGCTGTAGTCAGCTGGGTTTAAATCAGTCATCTGACTCTGTGGGATCACCTTGTAGATCTTGACACACTGTGAGCTACTAGAGACTGATGGGAAGGTTGATGTCAGAGGACAAGTCCTTCTGATTGGCTTAAAGGGTGATGGATTAGAAGCCTTCACTTTCTGAGACCGTCAGGCCTGATGGAGCTTTGTTCAGGGGTTCCCATGGGAACGCAGGCCTATACACACACCACACACACACACATCTGATGACATCAGTGCTCTCAGTATAGCTGTTGATTACAATCTTGAAGGGTCACCCATGACAACCCCTGACAAGAGATACTATGGCCTTCAGAGGAATCACTATATGTTGACAGGAAGCAGTATTACCTGTTACCTTTAGACAGCATCAGGTCATTGTTTATCCAGACAGTATTACCTGTTACCTATAGACAGCATCAGACCATCATTCATCCATCCAGACAGTATTACCTGTTACCTTTAGACAGCAGCAGGCCATTGTTTATCCAGACAGTATTACCTGTTACCTATAGACAGCATCAGGCCATCATTTATCCAGACAGTATCACCTGTTACCTATAGACAGCATCAGGCCATCATTTATCCAGACAGTATTACCTGTTACCTATAGACAGCATCAGATCATAATTTATCCAGACAGTATTACCTGTTACCTATAGACAGCATCAGACCATAATTTATCCAGACAGTATTACCTGTTACCTTTAGACAGCATCAGACCATAATTTATCCAGACAGTATTACCTGTTACCTATAGACAGCATCAGACCATAATTTATCCAGACAGTATTACCTGTTACCTATAGACAGCATCAGACCATAATTTATCCAGACAGTATTACCTGTTACCTATAGACAGCATCAGGCCATCATTTATCCAGACAGTATTACCTGTTACCTATAGACAGCATCAGACCATAATTTATCCAGACAGTATTACCTGTTACCTATAGACAGCAGCAGGCCATAATTTATCCAGACAGTATTACCTGTTACCTATAGACAGCATCAGACCATCATTTATCCATCCAGACAGTATTACCTGTTACCTATAGACAGCATCAGGCCATCATTTATCCAGATAGTATTACCTGTTACCTATAGACAGCATCAGACCATAATTTATCCAGACAGTATTACCTGTTACCTATAGACAGCATCAGACCATAATTTATCCAGACAGTATTACCTGTTACCTTTAGACATCATCAGGCCATTGTTTATCCAGACAGTATCACCTGTTACCTTTAGACAGCATCAGGCCATTGTTTATCCAGGCAGTATTACCTGTTACCTTTAGACAGCATCAGACCATCATTTATCCAGACAGACTGTCTTGTTGCTAAAACTTTTTTTTCCTCAATTTTTCTACCAGCATTTCTACCATTTCCTGGGCCAACCCAACAGCCTGACGACTCTGGACTTGTCCAACACAGACTGTTCTCTGGACCTGGTAAGTGAGACCATAGTCTGGTGTGCATTTCCTGCGTGTGTGTGTGTGTTCCTGTCGCCTAGTGATGGATCTTAATCCCGCTTCAGAAGCGGCATGACTTTACAGACAAGTGAAAGGCCGTTCATGTCTCCAGAGAAGGTTTCGTGTCGGCGTTTAAATAGCCGTAGTGTTGCCTACCCTAAAAGACAAAACAAACAGGCCGTAACCAAGGTGTTTCCGAGGAGCGACGTACCAGGATATCTGAATAGACTCATCGATACAGCCTACTGTAGTTTCATATGAGGAGACAAATACACCACCAACCACTCAGAGGGAGGGAGAGAGAGGAGGGGCAGGCAGAACAATGTGCATTTATCTGGTCATCTGTGTCTCACTAAGTAAAATGTAAATGTGTCACCTAAAGTTACCTAAAGTTACCCTAAAGTAACCTAAAGTAACCTAGAGTAACCCTAAAGTAACCCTAAAGTAACCTAAAGTAACCTAAAGTTACCCTAAAGTTACCTAAAGTAACCCTGAAGTAACCCTAAAGTAACCTAAAGTAACCTAAAGTAACCTAGAGTAACCCTGAAGTAACCCTAAAGTAACCCTAAAGTAACCCTAAAGTAACCTAAAGTAACCTAAAGTAACCCTAAAGTAACCCTAAAGTAACCCTAAATTAACCTAAAGTAACCCTAAAGTAACCCTAAAGTAACCCTAAAGTCACCCTAAAGTCACCCTAAAGTCACCTAAAGTTACCCTAAAGTCACCCTAAAGTCACCCTAAAGTTACCCTAAAGTTGCCCAAAGTTACCCTAAAGTTACCTTAAAGTTACCCTAAAGTTACCCTAAAGTTACCTTAAAGTTACCTTAAAGTTACCTTAAAGTTACCTTAAAGTAACCTAAAGTTACCCTAAAGTTACCCTAAAGTTACCTAAAGTTACCCTAAAGTTACCTTAAAGTAACCCTAAAGTAACCCTAAAGTAACCCTAAAGTAACCTAAAGTAACCCTAAAGTCACCCTAAAGTTACCCTAAAGTTACCTAAACTAACCTAAAGTTACCTAAAGTTACCCTAAAGTAACCCTAAAGTTACCTAAAGTAACCTAAAGTAACCTAAAGTTACCCTAAAGTTACCCTAAAGTTACCCTAAAGTAACCCTAAAGTTACCTAAAGTTACCTAAAGTAACCCTAAAGTTACCCTAAAGTTACCTAAAGTAACCTAAAGTTACCCTAAAGTTACCTTAAAGTTACCTAAATTAACCCTAAAGTTACCCTAAAGTTAACCTAAAGTAACTTAGTTACCCTAAAGTCACCTAACGTTACCTAAAGTTACCCTAAAGTCACCTTAAAGTCACCTTAAGTCACCCTAAAGTCACCCTAAAGTTACCTAAAGTTACCCTAACGTTACCTAAAGTTACCTAAAGTTACCCGAAAGTTACCTAAAGTTACCTAAAGTCACCTTAAAGTTACCTAAAGTTACCCTAACATAACCTAAAGTTCGCCTCTTCCTCTGGTTTTATAGCCATATAATTGTAGTTAGACTATAACATGGAAAATTATGTTTTGTAATAACAGCACTGATTTTAATTATGTGGGGGAGGGGAGATAAAACATTTGGTTATGGATTTTTCTGAACATTAAGGATCCCAACTTTGTTTAAATGTTTTTTTAACTGGTTTGCTCCAAAGCCTTACCAGAACGTTTGATCAGTGATACATTGTAACCACTCCCATGAACCACCATGTCCATGGACCTTACCAGAACGTTTGATCAGTGATACATTGTAACCACTCCCATGAACCACCATGTCCATGGGCCTTACGAGAACGTTTGATCAGTGATACATTGTAACCACTCCCATGAACCACCATGTCCATGGACCTTACCAGAACGTTTGATCAGTGATACATTGTAACCACTCCCATGAACCACCATGTCCATGGCCAGATGGTGTTGAATCAAACAGGATAGACTAAGATGTTGACCAAACTGGCCGCTTTGCGTGCGTGAGCATTGTAAAATAAATGTACACATACATGTCATTCAGTCATTTCATCCAAGTCCCTCTGTGTGTTAATGGCTAATGGTTAATAAATGACTTAAATGTAAATGTAAATGTAAAGGCTAAAGCTGGTATCTGTGCTAATCCACTCCTCTGTATTATAGGTGTGTTAATGCTAATGGCTAATGCTAGTGGCTAAAGCTGGTATCTGTGCTAATCCACTCCTCTGTATTATAGGTGTGTTAATGCTAATGGATAATGCTAGTGGCTAAAGCTGGTATCTGTGCTAATCCACTCCTCTGTATTATAGGTGTGTTAATGCTAATGGCTAATGCTAGTGGCTAAAGCTGGTATCTGTGCTAATCCACTCCTCTGTATTATAGGTGTCTTAATGCTAATGGATAATGCTAGTGGCTAAAGCTGGTATCTGTGCTAATCCACTCCTCTGTATTATAGGTGTGTTAATGCTAATGGCTAATGCTAGTGGCTAAAGCTGGTATCTGTGCTAATCCACTCCTCTGTATTATAGGTGTGTTAATGCTAATGGCTAATGCTAGTGGCTAAAGCTGGTATCTGTGCTAATCCACTCCTCTGTATTATAGGTGTGTTAATGCTAATGGATAATGCTAGTGGATAAAGCTGGTATCTGTGCTAATCCAGTCCTCTGTATTATAGCTGTGTTAATGCTAATGGATAATGCTAGTGGCTAAAGCTGGTATCTGTGCTAATCCACTCCTCTCTATTATAGGTCTGTTAATGCTAATAGCTAATGCTAATATCTGTTCTAACCAATTCCTCTGTATTCCAGGTGTGTTCTGCTCTCCTGAGGGGCTCCGTCCAGAACCTCTCTGTCCTCAACATGTCCAAGAGTGTATTTGCACATAGGTGAGACCCACGACATCCCATAATATAACAACCAGCAGTAGAGTAGGGTATCTCCCCACATGGCCCAGTTGGTCACAAAGTGTTAGTTCTTATATGGCTGCCACCAAAGACCCCATTTTGTGGCTTTGCAGCTGTAGTCAGATTGTAATGTATTTAAATATGAATATATTAATATTTAGCTAGTCTGTGGGTGGTTGTCATTTATCAATGTGTCCGAACTCAGGAGGATTGATAGCTGTTAATTAGAGAAGCTGTCTGATGAGAGCTTTTCTCAACTAGCCTACCTGGTTAAATAAAGGTCAAATTTAAAAATAAAAAAAAGTATATGATTTAATTTTCTGTTTTAATATCAATTCAATTCCCAGAGAGGCAATTACTGTAGAAACAACAACAATAACATGACAGCATACCACAACCATACCACATCCATAACGCATCCATACCGCATCCATACCACACCCATACCACACCCATACCACACCCATACCACAACCATACCACATCCATACCACACCCATACCACACCCATACCACACCCATACCAGAGGTCTATCTAAAGTTCAATCTAGACATACAGCACCAGTCAAACGTTTGGACACACCTACTTATTCAAGGGTTTTTCTTTATCTTTAAAACTATTTTCTACATTGTAGAATAATAGTGAAGAATTCAAAACTATGAAATAACACATATGGAATCATGTAGTAACCAAAAATAATATGAAGAGACTTGCTTGGGCCGAGAAACACGAGTAATAGAGATTAGACCGGTGGAAATCTGTACTTTGGTCTAATGATTCCAAATTTGAGATTTTTGGTTCGAACTGCTGTGATCTCCGCATGTGTGGTTCCCACAGTGAAGCATGGAGGAGGTGGTGTGATGGTTTATCACATAAATATTTCACATTTGAAAGTGAATTGCATTAGAAACAAATAATTTTACTTCTAACTTTAAATGTTCCCAATGCAGCACACTCTTGTAAGAATAACTACCACCACCCTGGATAATTAGATTAATATAAATAATTGATTCTTAAAAGTGATAAAGCAATAGAATGGGAAACGTTTTACCAGACTAGATACATATCAATCTAACTTTTTTTTTAAATAGACACTTACAAACAAATACAAGAACATGTTTCAGTATAATACAATATGCAAAAAGATATAGATTTATTCAATGTTAATACCGAAAAGTCTTTTGACCATCTTGAATTGGCTATTCGCTTCAAAACTTTGTAAGCTTTCAACTTTCCAGATGAAATAATGCATTTTGTAAAAATGATGAAATTGCTTTAGAATGGGGCACAAGACAAGGATGTCCTCTCTCCCCCCTCCTGTTTGCACTGGCAATTGAACCGTATTGGTAAACATTAGTATAATTAGTATATACAATCTCCTGATATACCTGATCAATATTGAAAAGTTATTGCCCCCCCCTTCCCTGCCCTAAATATTTTCAGAATACTCTAAAATCTTAGAATATAAAATTTACGTGGAAAAAACATCAATCTTTTAAGTAGACTACAAAAAATATCAAACACTTAGGATGCTTAATAATTGAAAGCAGACCAATATGAAAGCAGACCTAATTAAATCGAACAATCTTCCCATAATTCTAACAGGAAGAATAAACCTCTTCAGAATGGCAATGTTTTTATACTTATTCTGGGTAATGTCAATTAGCCCACCGAGGACATTCTTTTCAAAAGTATACCAATAAAACTTGTAAAAAAGGAACATTTTCCATCTTCCTAAATCTGAGGTTTTAACCTTTCAGACTTGGAATCGTATCAACTCTCCACCCAGGGCTTTCACTTGGGACATATAGTTAAATGTACTAAAGAGGAACAATGGGTACATATTGAAGATGCACATGCTCATCCCCAGAATATTTTTGTGTCTATTTTCAAAGGATAAAGCTAAGAACATGAACAACTTCATAGTTAGAAACACTATAACAATATGGAACACTATAACAATATGGAACACTATAACAATATGGAACACTATAACAACATGCAACACTATAACAATATGGAACACTATAACAATATAGAACACTATAACAATATAGAACACTATAACAATATAGAACACTATAACAATATGGAACACTATAACAACATGCAACACTATAACAATATAGAACACTATAACAATATAGAACACTATAACAATATAGAACACTATAACAATATGGAACACTATAACAATATGGAACACTATAACAATATAGAACACTATAACAATATAGAACACTATAACAATATGGAACACTATATCAATATAGAACACTATAACAATATGGAACACTATAACAATATAGAACACTATAACAATATAGAACACTATAACAATATAGAACACTATATCAATATGGAACACTATAACAATATGGAACACTATAACAATATGGAACACTATATCAATATGGAACACTATAACAATATGGAACACTATAACAATATAGAACACTATAACAATATGGAACACTATAACAATATGGAACACTATAACAATATAGAACACTATATCAATATAGAACACTATAACAATATGGAACACTATAACAATATGGAACACTATATCAATATAGAACACTATAACAATATGGAACACTATAACAATATAGAACACTATAACAATATAGAACACTATAACAATATAGAACACTATAACAATATAGAACACTATGTCAATATGGAACACTATAACAATATGGAACACTATAACAACATGCAACACTATATCAATATAGAACACTATAACAATATGGAACACTATAACAATATGGAACACTATAACAATATAGAACACTATAACAATATGGAACACTATAACAACATGCAACACTATATCAATATAGAACACTATAACAATATAGAACACTATAACAATATGGAACACTATAACAATATGGAACACTATAACAATATGGAACACTGTAACAATATAGAACACTGTAACAATATAGAACACTGTAACAATATAGAACACTATAACAATATGGAACACTATAACAATATAGAACACTATAACAATATAGAACACTATAACAATATGGAACACTATAACAATATGGAACACTATAACAATATGGAACACTATAACAATATGGAACACTATAACAATATGGAACACTATAACAATATAGAACACTATAACAATATGGAACACTATAACAATATGGAACACTATAACAATATGGAACACTATAACAATATAGAACACTATAACAATATAGAACACTATAACAATATGGAACACCATAACAATATAGAACACTATAACAATTTACCCTCTGACCTGCACTTTACCCTCATCATGTGAGTCAAAGGCAGGGTTTTACAGGTAACCAGGAGTGGTTACAACCCTGATCAGCCAATCAGAGGTGTCCCTAACAGCGATGACTGTTATCAAGGAACCTTACATCATCCAATAAGGATTGGTTCAACTTCCTGATTTGTGTAGCAGGAAGAGAATGATCTGAATGCAGGCGTTATGGGGTAACAGTTTTTAATGCCTTAGCAAAACAGCTATCCATCCCTCTCCTCCCTCTATCCCATGCCAGCAGCATACCACCCTGCAGCATACCACCCTGCAGCATACCACCCGGCAGCATACCACCCGGCAGCATACCACCCTGCTGCATACCACTGCTGGCTTGCTTCTGAAGCTAAGCAGGGTTGGTCCTGGTCAGTCCCTGGATGGGAGACCAGATGCTGCTGGAAGTGGTGTTGGAGGGTCAGTAGGAGGCACTCTTTCCTCTGGTCTAAAAAAATAAACATATATCCCATCACCCCAGGGCAGTGATTGGGGACATTGCCCTGTGTAGGGTGCTGTCTTTCGGATGGGACGTTAAACAGGTGTCCTGACTCTCTGTGGTCACTAAAGATCCCATGGCACTTATTGTAAGAGTAGGGGTGTTAACCCCGGTGTCCTGGCTAAATTCCCAATCTGGCCTTCATACCATCATGGACACCTAATCATCCCCAGTTTACAATTGGCTCATTCATCTCCTCTCCTCTGTAACTATTCCCCAGGTCGTTGCTGTAAATGGGTTCTCAGTCAAATTAACTGGTAAAATAAGAGTTTAAAAATATATAAATCAATTATTCCTCCCTCTCTCCCCCTCCCCCTCCCTCCTCTGTCACTCACCCAGGCCTAGGGTGTGTACACACACCAACAATCTGCCAATCCTGTTTCTGCCTCCCCTGCAGTTTTCAACTCTCTCTCTCTCTCTCTCTCTCTCTCTCTCTCTCTCTCTCTCTCTCTCTCTCTCTCTGTCTCACACACATCAACAATCTGCCAATCCGGTTTCTCCCTCCCCTACAGTTCTCACCTCTCTCTCTGTCTCACACACATCAACAATCTGCCAATCCTGTTTCTCCCTCTGCTGCAGTTTTCACCTCTCTCTGTCTCTCATACATTCACAAGCTGATCCTGGGACAGAGCTCTTTTCACCTCTCTCTGTCTCTCATACATTCACAAGCTGATCCTGGGACAGAGCTCTTTTCACCTCTCTCTGTCTCTCATACATTCACAAGCTGATCCTGGGACAGAGCTCTTTTCACCTCTCTCTGTCTCTCATACTTTCACAAGCTGATCCTGGGACAGAGCTCTTTTCACACCCTTGGAACTTGACACTGAGATTTCTATCCACTTCACAGCCCCCTAAACTGAAAGGCCCACCGCTCTGCTCTCACAGACAGGGGAACAGATTGAACATTTTGCATGGTTGCTTAGCCAGTCAGTTCCTTGAATTAACCTGAATATATATATATATATATATATATATATATATATATATATATATCTCCTCACATCATTACCCCATCACAGTGTCTCTCCTCACATCATTACCCCATCACAGTGTCTCTCTTCACATCATTACCCCATCACAGTGTCTCTCTTCACATCATTACCCCATCACAGTCTCTCACATCATTACCCCATCACAGTGTCTCTCCTCACATCATTACCCCATCTCAGTGTCTCTCCTCACATCATTACCCCATCACAGTGTCTCTCCTCACATCATTACCCCATCACAGTGTCTCACATCATTACCCCATCACAGTGTCTCTCTTCACATCATTACCCCATCACAGTGTCTCTCTCCACATCATTACCCCATCACAGTGTCTCTCTTCACATCATTACCCCGTCATAGTCTCTCACATCATTACCCCATCACAGTGTCCCTCTTCACATCATTACCCCATCACAGTGTCTCTCCTCATATCATTACCCCGTCACAGTGTCTCTCCTCACATCATTACCCCATCACAGTGTCTCACATCATTACCCCATCACAGTGTCTCTCTTCACATCATTACCCCATCACAGTGTCTCTCCTCATATCATTACCCCGTCACAGTGTCTCTCCTCACATCATTACCCCATCACAGTGTCTCTCTTCACATCATTACCCCATCACAGTGTCTCTCCTCATATCATTACCCTGTCACAGTGTCTCTCCTCACATCATTACCCCATCACAGTGTCTCACATCATTACCCCATCACAGTGTCTCTCTTCACATCATTACCCCATCACAGTGTCTCTCTTCACATCATTACCCCATCATAGTCTCTCACATCATTACCCCATCACAGTGTCCCTCTTCACATCATTACCCCATCACAGTGTCTCTCCTCATATCATTACCCCGTCACAGTGTCTCTCCTCACATCATTACCCCATCACAGTGTCTCTCCTCACATCATTACCCCATCACAGTCTCTCACATCATTATCCCATCACAGTGTCTCACATCATTACCCCATCACAGTCTCTCACATCATTATCCCATCACAGTGTCTCTCTTCACATCATTACCCCATCACAGTGTCTCTCTTCACATCATTACCCCATCACAGTGTCTCTCTCCACATCATTACCCCATCACAGTGTCTCTCTGTGGACAGAGCTAGCCTTTCACAGTCTCTCTGGGGACAGAGCTAGCCTATCACAGTCTCTCTGGGGACAGAGCTAACCTATCACAGTCTCTCTGGGGACAGAGATAGGCTATAAGGGAGGGTGTGGGAGCGGAGGACGAGCTGCTGTGTTTTATAAAAAGGATTCCTATACACCATAATAATGAAGACTGTGGCCATATCAGGGCTACTGGGTTTATATACACCATAATAATGTAGCCATATCAGGGCTACTGGGTTTATATACACCATAATAATGTAGCCATATCAGGGTTACTGGGTTTATATACACCATAATAATGTAGCCATATCAGGGCTACTGGGTTTATATACACCATAATAATGTAGCCATATCAGGGCTACTGGGTTTATATACACCATAATAATGTAGCCATATCAGGGCTACTGGGTTTATATACACCATAATAATGTAGCCATATCAGGGCTACTGGGTTTATATACACCATAATAATGTAGCCATATCAGGGCTACTGGGTTTATATACACCATAATAATGTAGCCATATCAGGGTTACTGGGTTTATATACACCATAATAATGTAGCCATATCAGGGCTACTGGGTTTATATACACCATAATAATGTAGCCATATCAGGGCTACTGGGTTTATATACACCATAATAATGTAGCCATATCAGGGCTACTGGGTTTATATACACCATAATAATGTAGCCATATCAGGGCTACTGGGTTTATATACACCATAATAATGTAGCCATATCAGGGTTACTGGGTTTATATACACCATAATAATGTAGCCATACCAGGGCTACTGGGTTTATATACACCATAATAATGTAGCCATATCAGGGTTACTGGGTTTCTATACACCATAATAATGTAGCCATATCAGGGCTACTGGGTTTATATACACCATAATAATGTAGCCATATCAGGGTTACTGGGTTTCTATACACCATAATAATGTAGCCATATCAGGGCTACTGGGTTTATATACACCATAATAATGTAGCCATATCAGGGTTACTGGGTTTCTATACACCATAATAATGTAGCCATATCAGGGCTACTGGGTTTATATACACCATAATAATGTAGCCATATCAGGGCTACTGGGTTTATATACACCATATCAGGGTTACTGGGTTTCTATACACCATAATAATGTAGCCATATCAGGGTTACTGGGTTTATATACACCATAATAATGTAGCCATATCAGGGCTACTGGGTTTATATACACCATAATAATGTAGCCATATCAGGGCTACTGGGTTTATATACACCATAATAATGTAGCCATATCAGGGCT
Organism: Oncorhynchus gorbuscha; assembly: GCF_021184085.1. Lineage (NCBI taxonomy): Eukaryota > Metazoa > Chordata > Actinopteri > Salmoniformes > Salmonidae > Oncorhynchus > Oncorhynchus gorbuscha. Next base: position 204,818 of record NW_025745808.1, on the reverse strand, counting down.
ACTGGGTTTATATACACCATAATAATGTAGCCATATCAGGGCTACTGGGTTTATATACACCATAATAATGTAGCCATATCAGGGCTACTGGGTTTATATACACCATAATAATGTAGCCATATCAGGGTTACTGGGTTTATATACACCATAATAATGTAGCCATATCAGGGCTACTGGGTTTATATACACCATAATAATGTAGCCATATCAGGGCTACTGGGTTTATATACACCATAATAATGTAGCCATATCAGGGCTACTGGGTTTATATACACCATAATAATGTAGCCATATCAGGGCTACTGGGTTTATATACACCATAATAATGTAGCCATATCAGGGCTACTGGGTTTCTATACACCATAATAATGTAGCCATACCAGGGCTACTGGGCTTCTCGCCTAACATCTCCTAGCTGTGACAGTATTCCCTGTATACTCCACTATTGGCCTCGTTCAACACATCCTGATTGGTCACATTCTGTTTCACTGCAAGTGAAAGGAAATGGAGAGCAGCGTTCCACTGTGGTTCACAAGGCTACTATACTATGGCCTCTCAGGTATTGTCTCTTGCCTGGGCTTACTATCCTCTCTTCTGTTTGTCTCCAGGAAAGGCAAAGATGTGCCTCCATCCTTCAAGCACTTCTTCAGCAGCGCCGTGGCCCTCAGCTGCATCAACCTTTCAGGAACCAAACTCCCTCCAGAGGCCTTGAAGTGAGCAGACTAACCATGTCTCTGTCTTTCTCTGTCTGTCTTTGTCTTTCTCTGTCTGTCTTTGTCTTTCTCTGTCTCTGTCTGTCTGTCTTTCTCTGTCTCTGTCTGTCTTTGTCTTTCTCTCCTCTCTGTCTTTCTCTCCCCTCTCTGTCTTTCTCTCCTCTCTCTCTGTCTTTCTCTCCTCTCTCTGTCTTTCTCTCCTCTGTCTCTGTGTCTCAGTCTTTCTCTCCTCCCTCTGTCTCAATCTCTGTTCTTCTCTCCCCCCTCTGTCTCAATCTCTGTTCTTCTCTCCCCCCTCTGTCTCAATCTCTGTTCTTCTCTCCCCCCTCTGTCTCAATCTCTGTTCTTCTCTCCCCCCCTCTGTCTCAATCTCTTCTGTCCCTCCTTCTCACTTTCCCTCTCTCTCATCTCCTTCTTTCTCTCTCTGTGTCTCTTCTCTCTCTTACGCTCCCCTCCAATATATATATTTTTCCTAATAGGAAATAGAGCTACAATAGAGAACACCTTCCTAATATTGATTTGCACCCCCTTTTGCCCTCAGAACAGCCTCAATTCGTCAGGCATGGACTACAAGGTGTCAAAAGCGTTCCACAGGGATGCTGGCCCATTTGGGTTCTAATGCTTCCCACAGCTGTGTCCAGTTGGCTGGGATGTCCTTTGGGTGGTGGACCATTCTGGATACACACGGGAAACTGTTGAGCGTGAAAAACCCAGCAGTTCTTGACGCTTCTGGCACCTATGACCGCTCCCTGTTCAAAGGCACTTTAAGCTCTTGTCCTGCCCATTCACCCTCTGGATACATAAACAATGCCCCCCCCCCCAGGGCGCCAGGCTGCCCTGCATCACGCACTCCTATCATCCATTACGCACACCTGCCTTCCCTCATCACGCCCATCAGCGATATTGGACTCAGCTGGTCTCACTCATCACCTGTTATTACCTCTCCTATATGTGACTCACTCATCACTCATCACCTGTTATTACCTCTCCTATATGTGACTCACTCATCACCTGTTATTACCTCTCCTATATGTGACTCACTCATCACCTGTTATTACCTCCCCTATATGTGACTCACTCATCACCTGTTATTACCTCTCCTATATGTGACTCACTCATCACCTGTTATTACCTCTCCTATATGTGACTCACTCATCACCTGTTATTACCTCTCCTATATGTGACTCACTCATCACCTGTTATTACCTCTCCTATATGTGACTCACTCATCACCTGTTATTACCTCTCCTATATGTGACTCACTCATCACCTGTTATTACCTCTCCTATATGTGACTCACTCATCACCTGTTATTACCTCTCCTATATGTGACTCACTCATCACCTGTTATTACCTCTCCTATATGTGACTCACTCATCACCTGTTATTACCTCTCCTATATGTGACTCACTCATCACCTGTTATTACCTCTCCTATATGTGACTCACTCATCACCTGTTATTACCTCTCCTATATGTGACTCACTCATCACCTGTTATTACCTCTCCTATATGTGACTCACTCATCACCTGTTATTACCTCTCCTATATGTGACTCACTCATCACCTGTTATTACCTCTCCTATATGTGACTCACTCATCACCTGTTATTACCTCTCCTATATGTGACTCACTCATCACCTGTTATTACCTCTCCTATATGTGACTCACTCATCACCTGTTATTACCTCTCCTATATGTATCAGTTCCTCAGCTCTGGTCCCCACTTCTGCTTTGATTGTCTTTTGTTTGTGTTTCCTGTTTGCTGACGCTGTTCCTGTCTCGTTCCATGTCCGTTATTTATTAAATGTTGCAAGTCCCCGTACCTGCTTCGTCTCTCCAGCGTCATCCCATGTGACAAACAATCCATGTCTCAGTTATCTCAACTCTTATAAAACCTTCTCTGTCCTGTCTCATCCCCTTCGTTTACTCTGACTGAAGTGGATTTAACACGTGACTTTCCCCTGGATTCACCTGGTCAGTCTGTGTCAGGGAAAGAGCAGGTGTTCCTAATGTTTTGTACACTCAGGGTATATTTCACTCTCTCAGCATCCCATAAACTAGACTGGATTCTTCATCCCATGAACTAGACTGGAGTCTTCATCCCATAAACTAGACTGGATTCTTCATCCCTTAAACTAGACTGGATTTTTCATCCCTTAAACTAGACTGGATTCGTCATCCCATAAACTAGACTGGATTCTTCATCCCATAAACTAGACTGGATTCTTCATCCCATAAACTAGACTGGATTCTTCATCCCTTAAACTAGACTGGATTCTTCATCCCATAAACTAGACTATTCTTCATCCCATAAACTAGACTGGATTCTTCATCCCATAAACTAGACTGGATTCTTCATCCCATCAACTAGACTGGATTCTTCATCCCATCAACTAGACTGGATTCTTCATCCCATAAACTAGACTGGATTCTTCATCCCATAAACTAGACTATTCTTCATCCCATAAACTAGACTGGATTCTTCATCCCATAAACTAGACTATTCTTCATCCCATAAACTAGACTGGATTCTTCATCCCATAAACTAGACTGGATTCTTCATCCCATAAACTAGACTGGATTCTTCATCCCTTAAACTAGACTGGATTCTTCATCCCATAAACTAGACTGGATTCTTCATCCCATAAACTAGACTGGATTCTTCATCCCATCAACTAGACTGGATTCTTCATCCCATCAACTAGACTGGATTCTTCATCCCATCAACTAGACTGGATTCTTCATCCCATAAACTAGACTGGATTCTTCATCCCATAAACTAGACTGGATTCTTCATCCCATAAACTAGACTGGATTCTTCATCCCATAAACTAGACTGGATTCTTCATCCCATAAACTAGACTGGATTCTTCATCCCATAAACTAGACTGGATTCTTCATCCCATAAACTAGACTGGATTCTTCATCCCTTAAACTAGACTGGATTCTTCATCCCATAAACTAGACTGGATTCTTCATCCCATAAACTAGACTGGATTCTTCATCCCATAAACAAGACTGGATTCTTCATCCCATAAACAAGAATATTATTCATCCCATAAACTAGACTGGATTCGTCATCCCATAAGATAGTATTCTTCATTGTTAGTCTCTATTATAAACCTAACCAATAGTGAGTCTGCCTGAAATGTATTAAACAATATTGTTGTCTTCCTTGCAGAGCTCTTCTGCTCGGTCTGGCCAGTAACCCCAACATCAAGGAAGTGTCGTTAGACCTCAGCTGCTGTGAGGTAAGAACACAGAGAGGCTACAGGAAGTGACGTTAGACCTCAGCTGCCGTGAGGTAAGAACACAGAGAGGCTACAGGAAGTGTCGTTAGACCTCAGCTGCTGTGAGGTAAGAACACAGAGAGGCTACAGGAAGTGTCGTTAGACCTCAGCTGCTGTGAGGTAAGAACACAGAGAGGCTACAGGAAGTGTCGTTAGACCTCAGCTGCGGTGAGGTAAGAACACAGAGGCTACAGGAAGTGTCGTTAGACCTCAGCTGCTGTGAGGTAAGAACACAGAGAGGCTACAGGAAGTGTTGTTAGACCTCAGCTGCGGTGAGGTAAGAACACAGAGAGGCTACAGGAAGTGTCGTTAGACCTCAGCTGCTGTGAGGTAAGAACAGAGAGAGAGAATTCCCTTCCCCTTCTCACAGATCTGTAAAATGACTCTGTTTTGTCAAAGAACGAAAATGATTGTTTTTAGGCCCTTTAGCAAGACATGTAAAAACAATGTATTTAGCTTTCCAGTTGTGGAAATAGATATGAAAGACAACTTTATTAGTCAGCGTGAGATAACGACAGAGGAAAAGTGTTTTAGTTGCTTTATCAATGTACTATACATCAATGACCTCTTCACTATAGTACTGTATGTGAATGACCTCTTCACTATAGTACTGTATGTCAATGACCTCTTCACTATAGTACTGTATGTCAATGACCTCTTCACTATAGTACTGTATGTCAATGACCTCTTCACTATAGTCCTATATGTCAATGACCTCTTCACTATAGTACTATATGTCAATGACCTCTTCACTATAGTACTGTATGTCAATGACCTCTTCACTATATATATTAATGACCTCTTCACTATAGTACTATATGTCAATGACCTCTTCACTATATATATTAATGACCTCTTCACTATAGTACTATATGTCAATGACCTCTTCACTATATATATTAATGACCTCTTCACTATAGTACTATATGTCAATGACCTCTTCACTATATATATTAATGACCTCTTCACTATAGTCCTATATGTCAATGACCTCTTCATTATAGTACTATATGTCAATGACCTCTTCACTATAGTACTGTATGTCAATGACCTCTTCATTATAGTACTATATGTCAATGACCTCTTCACTATAGTCCTATATGTCAATGACCTCTTCACTATAGTCCTATATGTCAATGACCTCTTCACTATAGTTCTGTATGTCAATGACCTCTTCACTATAGTACTATATATATACCTCTTCACTATAGTACTGTATGTCAATGACCTCTTCACTATATATATTAATGACCCCTTCACTATAGTACTATATATTAATGACCTCTTCACTATAGTACTATATATTAATGACCTCTTCACTATAGTCCTATATATTAATGACCTCTTCACTATAGTACTGTATGCCAATGACCTCTTCACTATAGTACTATATATTAATGACCTCTTCACTATAGTCCTATATATTAATGACCTCTTCACTATAGTACTATATGTCAATGACCTCTTCACTATAGTCCTATATGTCAATGACCTCTTCACTATAGTACTGTATGTCAATGACCTCTTCACTATAGTACTATATATTAATGACCTTTTCACTATAGTACTGTATGTCAATGACCTCTTCACTATAGTACTGTATGTCAATGACCTCTTCACTATAGTACTATATGTCAATGACCTCTTTATGTCCTAATATGTAACATTAAAAACATTAGCAGATCGGCTAAAGCAAGAATCCACCTCTTGTTCTGGTCCGGATATGTGACGTTTAGCTGAATGTTCTGGTCCAGATATGTGACATTTATCTGAATGTTCTGGTCCAGACATGTGACATTTATCTGAATGTTCTGGTCCAGACATGTGATGTTTATCTGAATGTTCTTCATCAGTTTAAGAACTCTAAAATGTGCACTAGCTTTGGCCTTGAAGGTTTTTGGAGTGAACATCCCATAGCTCTGTCTGTTGTTATAGCTTCCTCCTCTCCAAATATACCTGATGAGTCTACTACAACTCTATATAATGGATCACTTGGCAAAGCGAGAGAGAGAGAGAGAGAAGAGAGGAACAGGAAGGAGATTGAATAGAAATGGCTAATTATGGCACGCACTCACTCACACACACACGCATGCACAGAAACACACACACTCACACACACTCTCTCTCTCTCTCTCTCTCTCTCTCTCTCTCTCTCTCTCTCTCTCTCTCTCTCTCTCTCTCTCTCTCTCTCTCTCTCTCTCTCTCTCTCTCTCTCTCTCTCTCTCTCTCTCTCTCTCTCTCTCTCTCTCTCTCTCTCTCTCTCTCTCTCTCTCTCTCTCTCTCTCTCTCTCTCTCTCTCTCTCACCCCCATGCCCTAATCTACTAAAGATGTCTTTCCACAGATTCATTGAATACCACTGCAGCAGGAACCACAGTTAGCAAAATCATTTCACATTTTAAACCGCTGCTGAGCTACTACATTATCTCTTGCCTTTCAGTCTTTGTGGGTATAATAATGAACCATTGGTTTGAAGCAGTCTCACTGTGTGCTACAGTACTATATGTGTTATTGATTAATTCCCAAATGGCACCCTATTGCCTATGTAGTGTACTACTTTTGACCAGAACCCAATAGGTCCTGGTCAAAAGTAGTGCACTACATAGGAAATAGGGTGTCATTTGGGATAAATACTCTTGTCTAATTGTATGCGGATGATCTAGCCAGAGGATTGTTCTCTCTAATAGCTAGCTACTGGTCCCTGTATGTCTCTGTGTGTTGTTGTTCTCTCTAATAGCTAGCTACTGGTCCCTGTATATCTCTGATGTGTTGTTGTTCTCTCTAATAGCTAGCTACTGGTCCCTGTATATATCTGATGTGTGTTGTTCTCTCTAATAGCTAGCTACTGGTCCCTGTATATATCTGATGTGTTGTTGTTCTCTCTAATAGCTAGCTACTGGTCCCTGTATATCTCTGATGTGTGTTGTTGTTCTCTCTAATAGCTAGCTACTGGTCCCTGTATATCTCTGTGTGTTGTTGTTCTCTCTAATAGCTAGCTACTGGTCCCTGTATATCTCTGATGTGTGTTGTTGTTCTCTCTAATAGCTAGCTACTGGTCCCTGTATATCTCTGATGTGTGTTGTTGTTCTCTCTAATAGCTAGCTACTGGTCCCTGTATATCTCTGATGTGTGTTGTTTTCTCTAATAGCTAGCTACTGGTCCCTGTATGTCTCTGTGTGTTGTTGTTCTCTCTAATAGCTAGCTACTGGTCCCTGTATGTCTCTGATGTGTGTTGTTGTTCTCTCTAATAGCTAGCTACTGGTCCCTGTATATCTCTGATGTGTTGTTGTTCTCTCTAATAGCTAGCTACTGGCCCCTGTATATCTCTGATGTGTGTTGTTGTTCTCTCTAATAGCTAGCTACTGGTCCCTGTATATCTCTGTGTGTTGTTGTTCTCTCTAATAGCTAGCTACTAGTCCCTGTATATCTCTGATGTGTGTTGTTGTTCTCTCTAATAGCTAGCTACTGGTCCCTGTATATCTCTGATGTGTTGTTGTTCTCTCTAATAGCTAGCTACTGGTCCCTGTATATCTCTGATGTGTTGTTGTTCTCTCTAATAGCTAGCTACTGGTCCCTGTATATATCTGATGTATTGTTGTTCTCTCTAATAGCTAGCTACTGGTCCCTGTATATCTCTGATGTGTTGTTGTTCTCTCTAATAGCTAGCTACTGGTCCCTGTATATCTCTGTGTGTTGTTGTTCTCTCTAATAGCTAGCTACTGGTCCCTGTATATATCTGATGTGTTGTTGTTCTCTCTAATAGCTAGCTACTGGTCCCTGTATATCTCTGTGTGTTGTTGTTCTCTCTAATATTTGTAAGTCGCTCTGGATAAGAGCGTCTGCTAAATGACTTAAATGTAAATGTAAATGTAATAGCTAGCTACTGGTCCCTGTATATCTCTGTGTGTTGTTGTTCTCTCTAATAGCTAGCTACTGGTCCCTGTATATCTCTGTGTGTTGTTGTTCTCTCTAATAGCTAGCTACTGGTCCCTGTATATCTCTGTGTGTTGTTGTTCTCTCTAATAGCTAGCTACTGGTCCCTGTATATATCTGATGTATTGTTGTTCTCTCTAATAGCTAGCTACTGGTCCCTGTAAATCTCTGTGTGTTGTTGTTCTCTCTAATAGCTAGCTACTGGTCCCTGTATATCTCTGTGTGTTGTTGTTCCCTCTAATAGCTAGCTACTGGTCCCTGTATATCTCTGATGTGTGTTGTTGTTCTCTCTAATAGCTAGCTACTGGTCCCTGTATATCTCTGTGTGTTGTTGTTCCCTCTAATAGCTAGCTACTGGTCCCTGTATATCTCTGTGTGTTGTTGTTCTCTCTAATAGCTAGCTACTGGTCCCTGTATGTCTCTATGTGTTGTTGTTCTCTCTAATAGCTAGCTACTGGTCCCTGTATATATCTGATGTGTGTTGTTCCCTCTAATAGCTAGCTACTGGTCCCTGTATATCTCTATGTGTTGTTGTTCTCTCTAATGGCTAGCTACTGGTCCCTGTATGTCTCTATGTGTTGTTGTTCTCTCTAATGGCTAGCTACTGGTCCCTGTATATCTCTATGTGTTGTTGTTCTCTCTAATGGCTAGCTACTGGTCCCTGTATGTCTCTATGTGTTGTTGTTCTCTCTAATGGCTAGCTACTGGTCCCTGTATGTCTCTATGTGTTGTTGTTCTCTCTAATGGCTAGCTACTGGTCCCTGTATATCTCTATGTGTTGTTGTTCTCTCTAATGGCTAGCTACTGGTCCCTGTATGTCTCTATGTGTTGTTGTTCTCTCTAATGGCTAGCTACTGGTCCCTGTATGTCTCTATGTGTTGTTGTTCTCTCTAATAGCTAGCTACTGGTCCCTGTATGTCTCTATGTGTTGTTGTTCTCTCTAATAGCTAGCTACTGGTCCCTGAATATATCTGATGTATTGTTGTTCTCTCTAATAGCTAGCTACTGGTCCCTGTATATCTCTGTGTGTTGTTGTTCTCTCTAATAGCTAGCTACTGGTCCCTGTATATCTCTGTGTGTTGTTGTTCCCTCTAATAGCTAGCTACTGGTCCCTGTATATCTCTGATGTGTGTTGTTGTTCTCTCTAATAGCTAGCTACTGGTCCCTGAATATATCTGATGTATTGTTGTTCTCTCTAATAGCTAGCTACTGGTCCCTGTATATCTCTGTGTGTTGTTGTTCTCTCTAATAGCTAGCTACTGGTCCCTGTATGTCTCTATGTGTTGTTGTTCTCTCTAATGGCTAGCTACTGGTCCCTGTATATATCTGATGTGTGTTGTTCCCTCTAATAGCTAGCTACTGGTCCCTGTATATCTCTGATGTGTGTTGTTGTTCCCTCTAATAGCTAGCTACTGGTCCCTGTATATCTCTGATGTGTGTTGTTGTTCTCTCTAATAGCTAGCTACTGGTCCCTGTATATCTCTGTGTGTTGTTGTTCCCTCTAATAGCTAGCTACTGGTCCCTGTATATCTCCGTGTGTTGTTGTTCTCTCTAATAGCTAGCTACTGGTCCCTGTATGTCTCTATGTGTTGTTGTTCTCTCTAATGGCTAGCTACTGGTCCCTGTATATATCTGATGTGTGTTGTTCCCTCTAATAGCTAGCTACTGGTCCCTGTATATCTCTGTGTGTTGTTCTCTCTAATAGCTAGCTACTGGTCCCTGTATATCTCTGATGTGTGTTGTTGTTCCCTCTAATAGCTAGCTACTGGTCCCTGTATATATCTGATGTGTGTTGTTCTCTCCCCCTAATGCTGCTCTAAGCTTGGTCACTGTGTAAGTATTACCCTGACTAAAGACTGATAACTACTGTTAACCCCTGGCAATAATTCCAGCTAGGGAAGCTGCTGTTCTGTATCTACATCTATTGTTATCCCAGCCCTAGGGAAGCTACTGTTCTGTATCTACATCTATTGTTATCCCAGCCCTAGGGAAGCTGCTGTTCTGTATCTACATCTATTGTTATCCCAGCCCTAGGGAAGCAACTGTTCTGTATCTACATCTATTGTTATCCCAGCCCTAGGGAAGCTGCTGTTCTGTATCTACATCTATTGTTATCCCAGCCCTAGGGAAGCAACTGTTCTGTATCTACATCTATTGTTATCCCAGCCCTAGGGAAGCAACTGTTCTGTATCTACATCTATTGTTATCCCAGCCCTAGGGAAGCAACTGTTCTGTATCTACATCTATTGTTATCCCAGCCCTAGGGAAGCAACTGTTCTGTATCTACATCTATTGTTATCCCAGCCCTAGGGAAGCTGCTGTTCTGTATCTACATCTATTGTTATCCCAGCCCTAGGGAAGCTACTGTTCTGTATCTACATCTATTGTTATCCCAGCCCTAGGGAAGCTACTGTTCTGTATCTACATCTATTGTTATCCCAGCCCTAGGGAAGCTGCTGTTCTGTATCTACATCTATTGTTATCTCACCCCTAGGGAAGCTACTGTTCTGTATCTACATCTATTGTTATCGCAGCCCTAGGGAAGCTGTTGTTCTATTTCTCATATCTCATCTTGTCTCTCTGTTGACAGCTCAGGTCTGGGGGGTCACAGATCCTGGAGGGATGCATCGCTGAGCTCCCCAACATCTCCAGTCTGGACATCTCTGACAACGGTAAGACTATATCTAGCTTCTCTATATCTATAATGTTAAGACAACATCTCCAGTCTGGACATCTCTGACAACGGTAAGACTATATCTAGCTTCTCTATATCTATAATGTTAAGACATCTCCAGTCTGGACATCTCTGACAACGGTAAAACAAGACAAGGGAATGCAGTTTATCCAATATAAAGCAGGGGTGTCCGAAGGGTTGTGTGGGTGGCTGGGTATATAGGGTTGTGTGGGTGGCTGGGTGTAGTTGTGTGGGTGTCTGGGTATATAGGGTTGTGTGGGTGGCTGGGTATATAGGGTTGTGTGGGTGGCTGGGTATATAGGGTTGTGTGGGTGTCTGGGTATATAGGGTTGTGTGGGTGTCTGGGTATATAGGGTTGTGTGGGTGTCTGGGTGTAGTTGTGTGGGTATATAGGGTTGTGTGGGTGTCTGGGTATATAGGGTTGTGTGGGTGTCTGGGTATATAGGGTTGTGTGGGTGTCTGGCTGTAGGCTTTTCCTCCAGCCCAACCAACCCAGTAGTGCAGCTGACTCGACTAATATAATGATTTATTTAAACACTGTGATTAGCTGATTGGTTGAATCGGGTGTGTTACTGCTTTGGCTCCCAGAATGCCTTTTTAGATGCTTGGTTGATTCAGGTGTGTCACTGCTTTGGCTCCCAGAATGCCTTTTTAGCTGATTGGGTGAATCAGGTGTGTCACTGCTTTGGCTCCCAGAATGCCTTCTTAGATGATTGGTTTGTGTTTCCTCCAGGTCTGGACTCTGACCTGTCCACTCTGCTGGTGTGGCTGGCCAAGAACCGATCCATCCGACACCTTTCACTGGGGAAGAACTTCAACAACATCAAGTCCAAGTACGATGGGGGGGCGGGCTGGGTCAGCACTGGGGGAGGGCTGGGTCAGCACTGGGGGAGGGCTGGGTCAGTACTGGGGGAGGGCTGGGTCAGCACTGGGGGAGGGCTGGGTCAGCACTGGGGAGGGCTGGGTCAGGACTGGGGAGGGCTGGGTCAGCACTGGGGAGGGCTGGGTCAGCACTGGGGGAGGGCTGGGTCAGCACTGGGGGAGGGCTGGGTCAGCACTGGGGAGGGCTGGGTCAGCACTGGGGGAGGGCTGGGTCAGGACTGGGGGAGGGCTGGGACAGCACGGGGAAGGGCTGGGACAGCACGGGGGAGGGCTGGGTCAGCACTGGGGGAGGGCTGGGTCAGGACTGGGGGAGGGCTGGGTCAAGACTGGGGGGGGCTGGGTCAGGACTGGGGGAGGGCTGGGTCAGGACTGGGGAGGGCTGGGTCAGGACTGGGGAGGGCTGGGTCAGCACTGGGGGAGGGCTGGTTCAGGACTGGGGGAGGGCTGGGTCAGCACGGGGGGAGGGCTGGGTCAGCACTGGGGGAGGGCTGGGTCAGCACTGGGGGAGGGCTGGGTCAGCACTGGGGGAGGGCTGGGTCAGCACTGGGGGAGGGCTGGGTCAGGACTGGGGAGGGCTGGGTCAGGACTGGGGAGGGCTGGGTCAGGACTGGGGAGGGCTGGGTCAGGACTGGGGAGGGCTGAGTCAGGACTGGGGGAGGGCTGGGTCAGGACTGGGGGAGTGCTGGGTTAGGACCAACATCCTTACTGTCTGGCTGGAGACGGAAGCATTCACACAACACATCCCTTAACAAACACACAACACCTCCCTTAACAAACACACAACACATCCCTTAACAAACACACAACACATCCCTTAACAAACACACAACCTCTCCCTTAACAAACACACAACCTCTCCCTTAACAAACACACATCCCTTAACAAACACACAACACCTCCCTTAACAAACACACAACACATCCCTTAACAAACACACAACACATCCCTTAACAAACACACAACACATCCCTTAACACACAACACATCCCGTAACACACAACACATCCCTTAACAAACACACAACCTCTCCCTTAACAAACACACAACACATCCCTTAACAAACACACAACACATCCCTTAACAAACACACAACACATCCCTTAACAAACACACAACACATCCCTTAACAAACACACAACACATCCCTTAACACACAACACATCCCTTAACACACAACACATCCCTTAACAAACACACAACACATCCCTTAACAAACACACAACCTCTCCCTTAACAAACACACAACACATCCCTTAACAAACACACAACACATCCCTTAACAAACACACAACACATCCCTTAACAAACACACAACACATCCCTTAACAAACACACATACGGTTACACACCATTGTGTCTCCATATTGTCATTGTTTTTAGTCTTTATGAACCTCATTACCGTTTCTCTTTGTTTCTCAGAAATCTGGCCCCTGTCCTGGACAATCTGGTTCATATGATTCAGGAAGAGGAATCGGTGAGTTTTCCATCAGTATGAGTTGAATGTCATGGTCTGAGTAACCCTGAGTGTCTTTCCTAGTCAACCGAGGAGGTTTCGTAGCACTTCATTCAGCTGCCAGGCTACACAGCAGCAAGTATTACTGTCTGAAACTAATGTGTTGCTGCTGCTGTCTTGGTCCAGGTGTCTCTTGAAAAATACGGTTTTAACTCAACGAGACCCACATGGTTAAAGGTTCAATGTAGCCATTTTTATCTGAATTTCAAATCATTTCTGGGTTTAAAAAAATGACCTTGTTGTGCTTGTTTTCAATTTAAATGGTCAAAAAGAAAAATATCTTCTTAGCAAAAAGCAATTTCTCAAACAAGAATTTTGCTGAACTGTCTGGGGAGGAGTAAACTTAAAGCTTGCTGTTATTTGTATTTTTATCTTTATATAACTAGGCAAGTCAGTTAAGAACAAATTCTTATTTTCAATGACGGCCTAGGAACAGTGGGTTAACTGCCTGTTCAGGGGCAGAACGACAGATTTGTACCTTGTCAGCTCGGGGATTTGAACTTGCAACCTTCCAGTTACTAGTCCAACGCTCTAACCACTAGGCTACCCTGCCGTCCCTCCACTCTAACCACTAGGCTACCCGGCCACCTCTACACTCTAACCACTAGGCTACCTGCCGTCCCTACACTCTAACCACTAGGCTACCTGCCGTCCCTACACTCTAACCACTAGGCTACCCTGCCGTCCCTACACTCTAACCACTAGGCTACCCTGCCGTCCCTACACTCTAACCACTAGGCTACCCTGCCGTCCCTACACTCTAACCACTAGGCTACCCTGCCGTCCCTACACTCTAACCACTAGGCTACCCTGCCGTCCCTACACTCTAACCACTAGGCTACCCTGCCGTCCCTACACTCCCACTAGGCTACCCTGCCGTCTCTACACTCTAACCACTAGGCTACCCTGCCGTCCCTACACTCTAACCACTAGGCTACCCTGCCGTCTCTACACTCTAACCACTAGGCTACCCTGCCGTCCCTACACTCTAACCACTAGGCTACCCTGCCGTCCCTACCTCTACACTCAACCACTAGGCTACCCTGCCGTCTCTACACTCTAACCACTAGGCTACCCTGCCGTCCCTACACTCTAACCACTAGGCTACCCTGCCGTCTCTACACTCTAACCACTAGGCTACCCTGCCGTCTCTACACTCTAACCACTAGGCTACCCTGCCGTCCCTACACTCTAACCACTAGGCTACCCTGCCGTCTCTACACTCTAACCACTAGGCTACCCTGCCACCTCTACACTCTAACCACTAGGCTACCCTGCCGTCCCTACACTCTAACCACTAGGCTACCCTGCCACCTCTACACTCTAACCACTAGGCTACCCTGCCGTCCCTACACTCTAACCACTAGGCTACCCTGCCACCTCTACACTCTAACCACTAGGCTACCCTGCCGTCCTACACTCTAACCACTAGGCTACCCTGCCACCTCTACACTCTAACCACTAGGCTACCCTGCCGTCCCTACACTCTAACCACTAGGCTACCCTGCCACCTCTACACTCTAACCCTAGGCTACCCTGCCGTCCCTACACTCTAACCACTAGGCTACCCTGCCACCTCTACACTCTAACCACTAGGCTACCCTGCCGTCCCTACACTCTAACCACTAGGCTACCCTGCCACCTCTACACTCTAACCACTAGGCTACCCTGCCGTCCCTACACTCTAACCACTAGGCTACCCTGCCACCTCTACACTCTAACCACTAGGCTACCCTGCCGTCCCTACACTCTAACCACTAGGCTACCCTGCCGCCCCTACACTCTAACCACTAGGCTACCCTGCCCTTCCCTCTCTTATTGGCAGAGAGGTTTGGAATGCTCTTTCTTGTTGGTCTATTAACTGGTGATGTCATCAGGCAGACCAAAACTCCATCCCACCAAAACAGACTGTCTGTTCAAACAGCTCTAACACTAACATGGCTTTATCATCATTTTCACAATTTCACAGTATTATTCCAACATCATAGTGTGGAAATATATATAAAACACAGGAAAATCACATTTTTGACTGCACTGGTCCTTTAAATAAAGGTTTAATAAATACATTACAGCAGGTTTCATCATTCTCTGGATCATTTCTGTTCATATTACAGTAAATCACAGCCTTCCTCTGGGTATTATCCCTGTTAACCCTCCCTCAGCCTGGGCTGCTCTGACTACAGGGGATGGTGTTATTCTGGATCTCTGCTCCGTCACTGTGTCTGGGGTGGAGGGAGAGGGGGGTTGGTAGGGATGGGGTAGAGGCACTGTGTCTGGGGTGGAGGGAGAGGGGGGTTGGTAGGGGTGGGGTAGAATCACTGTGTCTGGGGTGGAGGGAGAGGGGGTTGGTAGGGGTGGGGTAGAGGCACTGTGTCTGGGGTGGAGGGAGAGGGGGTTGGTAGGGGTGGGGTAGAATCACTGTGTCTGGGGTGGAGGGAGAGGGGGTTGGTAGGGGTGGGGTAGAGGCACTGTGTCTGGGGTGGAGGGAGAGGGGGTCGGTAGTGGTGGGGTAGAGGCACTGTGTCTGGGGTGGAGGGAGAGGGGGTCGGTAGTGGTGGGGTAGAGGCACTGTGTCTGGGGTGGAGGGAGAGGGAGGTTGGTAGGGGTGGGGTAGAATCACTGTGTCTGGGGTGGAGGGAGAGGGGGTTGGTAGGGGTGGGGTAGAATCACTGTGTCTGGGGTGGAGGGAGAGGGGGTTGGTAGTGGTGGGGTAGAATCACTGTGTCTGGGGTGGAGGGAGAGGGGGTTGGTAGGGGTGGGGTAGTGGTGGGGTAGAATCACTGTGTCTGGGGTGGAGGGAGAGGGGGTTGGTAGGGGTGGGGTAGAATCACTGTGTCTGGGGTGGAGGGAGAGGGGGGTTGGTAGGGGTGGGGTAGATTCACTGTGTCTGGGGTGGAGGGAGAGGGGGGTTGGAGAAACAGATCCCAGTGCCAGACAGTATGAGGAGGAGAAACAAATCCCAGTGCCAGACAGATCCCAGTGCCAGACAGATCCCAGTGCCAGACAATATGAGGAGGAGAAACAGATCCCAGTGCCAGACAGTACGAGGAGGAGAAACAGATGCCAGTGCCAGACAGATCCCAGTGCCAGACAGATCCCAGTGCCAGACAGTATGGGGAGGAGAAACAGATCCCAGTGCCAGACAGATCCCAGTGCCAGACAGTATGAGGGGGAGAAACAGATCCCAGTGCTAGACAGATCCCAGTGCCAGACAGATCCCAGTGCCAGACAGTATGAGGAGGAGAAACAGATCCCAGTGCCAGACAGTATGAGGAGGAGAAACAGATCCCAGTGCCAGATATCCCAGTGCCAGACAGATCCCAGTGGCAGACAGTATGAGGAGGAGAAACAGATCTCAGTGCCAGACAGATCCCAGTGGCAGACAGTATGAGGAGGAGAAACAGATCTCAGTGCCAGACAGATCTCAGTGCCAGACAGATCCCAGTGCCAGACAGTACGAGGAGGAGAAACAGAAAGAATCAGTATGTCTCCAGTGAGGTGAGAGAAAACAGGAAAGGAAAGACAAACACAGTGATTTCTACCCGTCTTTCTGCGTTCAGCAACAACCGTCTGTACTTCCCCACAGGCCTCGTTCAGACGACTGCACCCAAACACAACGCACACAATGACATGTTGGTGGGAGGCGGCTTTGATTTCTTCTTATAGAGAGGTAGAAATCAACCAGTTTCATTTCAATGACTGTTACATAACCGTAGTATTCTGTGTGCCTACACAGATAGAACCATAGAGATAGACAGGAAATGTCCTGGTTTTTTGACTGTTACATAATCGTAGTATTATGTGTGCCTACACAGATAGAACCATAGAGAAAGACAGGAAATGTCCTGGTGTTTTGACTGTTACATAATCGTAGTATTCTGTGTGCCTACACAGATAGAACCATAGAGATAGACAGGAAATGTCCTGGTTTTTTGACTGTTACATAATCGTAGTATTCTGTGTGCCTACACAGATAGAACCATAGAGATACACAGGAAATGTCCTGGTGTTTTGACTGTTACATAATCGTAGTATTCTGTGTGCCTACACAGATAGAACCATAGAGATAGACAGGAAATGTCCTGGTTTTTGACTGTTACATAATCGTAGTATTCTGTGTGCCTACACAGATAGAACCATAGAGAAAGACAGGAAATGTCCTGGTGTTTTGACTGTTACATAATCGTAGTATTCTGTGTGCCTACACAGATAGAACCATAGAGATAGACAGGAAATGTCCTGGTGTTTTGACTGTTACATAATCGTAGTATTCTGTGTGCCTACACAGATAGAACCATAGAGATAGACAGGAAATGTCCTGGTGTTTTGACTGTTACATAATCGTAGTATTCTGTGTGCCTACACAGTTAGAACCATAGAGAAAGACAGGAAATGTCCTGGTGTTTTGGTTGCATCCCAAATCCCTATTCCCTTTATAGTGCACTACTTTTGACCAGGGCCCGTACACTCTTGGGGGAAAAAAGGTGCTATCTAGAACCGAAAAGGGTTCTTCGGCTGTCCCCATAGGAGAACCCTTTAAATAATTATTTTTGGTTCCAGGTAGAACCCTTTTTGATTCCAGGTAGAACCCTTTCCACAGAGGGGTTCTACATGGAACCCAAAAGAGTTCCACCTGGAACCAAAAAGGGTTCTCCTATGATGTGTAGGGTGGGAATGTTGCATCCCTAGACCCTACTGAGTGTAGTCTACCTCCTCAGAGTTGTCCCCTTCCAGCCCCAACACGTGTGGGAAAACGGGCAGGTCTGGAAGGGGACATTGAAGTGCCCCCTCAATTTGATCCATTTATCAGGGTTCTCACAAGGTGAGTGAGCTGCTTAAAGTACTTGAATTAAAATGAGAGGAGAGCAGATAAGGATCAAATATGTTTAATGGAAAATATTAGAAAAATGGATTGGTCTTGCGAATGAATTTCCAGACAGACAACCAAGCTGTATTTCCTCATGTGTTTGGTGCTGTGGTTGCCAGGCGAGCTCATTCCACACACATACAGAACTGACCTATTAGGAGCTGCCAAAACAGCACATCCATAGCTAAAATGCTGGACAAATTATTACATATGAACATTTGTGCGTATTAAACATTTCTGGGATCTTTTATTTCAGCTCATGAAACATGGGACCAACACTTTACACATCGACATTATGTCACATTTCTCTGCAAAAACGTCCAGAGTTTTTTTTGGGGCCAATCGCCTCATTTATGGGGCGCCCGCGATATTCCGTGCTCCTCGTTCTGGTGACCGTTCTCCCGACCGGCAACACTAAAGCTGCCAGTCGGAAGCAAGATGCTTTTCGGTAGCTATTAAGGAATAGATTCCCAAATGTCCAATAAAAACACAGTCATTAAGCTGGAATTGTGTAGTAATGTGAATGGGACGTGTGTTCACCAGTAGACATGTCCCAGAACTCTGCTCATCACTACTCATATTACAACTCTGCTCATCACTACTCATATTACAACTCTGCTCATCACTACTCATATTACAACTCTGCTCATCACTACTCATATTACAACTCTGCTCATCACTACTCATATTACAACTCTGCTCATCACTACTCATATAACAACTCTGCTCATCACTACTCATATTACAACTCTGCTCATCACTACTCATATTACAACTCTGCTCATCACTACTCATATAACAACTCTGCTCATCACTACTCTGCTCTGCTCATCACTACTCATATTACAACTCTGCTCATATTACAACTCTGCTCATCACTACTCATATTACAACTCTGCTCATCACTACTCAAATATAACAACTCTGCTCATCACTACTCATATAACAACTCTGCTCATCACTACTCATAACAACTTACAACATCATCAGGCCTGACTTACCACTCGTGTATGTAGTAAGCAAGTAGTGAAACAAAGTATTATTGAGTAGAACTTGTAAGGTAGTGATAAATACTAAGATGTTTTTTTTTTCTCTCATGAGGTTGTGGGGATATACTGCCATCTGGTGGCGACTAGAAGCAATGGCATAATATGAACAATTACAAATATATTTAAAACATATATATATATATTATTTCACCTTTATTTAACCAGGTAGGCTAGTTGAGAACAAGTTCTCATTTTCAACTGCGACCTGGCGGTCCTTGAAAATAAATATTAGTTATTGAAAAAATACGTGAAAGTCCTTGAATTTGACTTGCCACTGTCTGTCTGAACCCTGATTTATGGGATAAGAATATACAGGAAAAAAGTATATGTTTTACAGTGACAGTCGGTGCCGTTTGAGATTAGGGAGGATGATTTATTTATTTTAACATGGCCTTATTTCTTTTACAGCATATTGGATGGCTGTCATTCATATTCCATTCACCCAGCTCAATGTAACATCGATAGGTTTAGGCTACTACATGATACTGTAATGTTCCCTGTACCCATCATGATGTTGATACAACCTAGACTATGAAAGTTTACAACGTAGGTGCACAGGTAGAGAGAAATTTGAGTAATCAAGGTGACACATTCCGCCTTCAACACTCCTGCCTGCGTCTAGCTGATCTAGAGTGTAGTCATTAGTCCAACAGTTGCAAACAAGAGTTTCTATTGGACAAATTCAGGTATGTTTATCCCTGTTTCATTTGCTTTCGTTTAAGAAACGTTTTTCAACGCAATGAATACACCACTGATCACGCGCAAACACAGTTCGCTTTCATAGCAGCCACATACAAGCAGCTCGTTGTATATATAATTCCTTCTTACATCTATCTACTTGCTCTTCTCCTCTCAACTTCTCCCTTCGCTTGTGGACTCCAGTGCACAACACATCAGCTGTGTGTGACCAGACAAAAAAAAACATTTCCAAGCTAAACCTTCATATCATGACCGCTAGCCGCTACACACAGCATACATTGTTGTCCGTCATAGTTGGCTAGAAGTACTCAAACTAACGCGTTAGTAAACCCGCTACAATCATGCAGTACAGTGTACAGTCAGCAGCAAGCAGTTTAGCAATAAATTAATAAAACAAAATGTTTACTTTGACTTGGAAGAGTTCCAGTGTTGGATAACCATAGCCAGCTAGCTAACATAGCATCCCTCTCTGTTGGATAACCATAGCCAGCTAGCTAACATAGCATCCCTCTCTGTTGGATAGCCATAGCCAGCTAGCTAACATAGCATCCCTCTCTGTTGGATAGCCATAGCCAGCTAGCTAACATAGCATCCCTCTCTGTTGGATAGCCATAGCCAGCTAGCTAACATAGCATCCCTCTCTGTTGGATAACCATAGCCAGCTAGCTAACATAGCATCCCTCTCTGTTGGATAACCATAGCCAGCTAGCTAACATAGCATCCCTCTCTGTTGGGTAACCATAGCCAGCTAGCTAACATAGCATCCCTCTCTGTTGGATAACCATAGCCAGCTAGCTAACATAGCATCCCTCTCTGTTGGGTAACCATAGCCAGCTAGCTAACATAGCATCCCTCTCTGTTGGATAACCATAGCCAGCTAGCTAACATAGCATCCCTCTCTGTTGGGTAACCATAGCCAGCTAGCTAACATAGCATCCCTCTCTGTTGGATAGCCATAGCCAGCTAGCTAACATAGCATCCCTCTCTGTTTGAGCTGGGTGTTTGAGTAGGCTAAACTAGCTAGCTGCATACGCTAGCTGAGTACGTGAAAGTGAAAAAAATATACTACGAAGTATACAGAGCTATCTCTCTCTCTCACTCACTCTCTCTCTCTCTCTCTCTTGCTTCTCATTAAATCTGGAAAAAAATACGTTTTGAAGAAATTAAGTTGTTCATGTTATGCACTGCAGTGCTAGCTAGCTGTAGCTTTTGCTTTCAGTACTAGATTCATCATGTTATGCACTGCAGTGCTAGCTAGCTGTAACTTAGGCTTTCAGTACTAGATTCATCATGTTATGCACTGCAGTGCTAGCTAGCTGTAACTTAGGCTTTCAGTACTAGATTCATTCTCTGATCTTTTGATTGGGTGGGCAACATGTCAGTTCATGCTGCAAGAGCTCTGATAGGTTGGAGGACATTCTCCGGAAGTTGTTATAATTGCTGTGTAAGTCTATGGAAGGGGGGTGAGAACCATGAGCCTCCTAGGTTTTGTATTGAAGTCAATGTACCCAGAGGAGGGCGGAAGCGAGCAGTCCTCCTGCTACACCATGGTTCTACCCTACAGAGTGCTTCTGAGGCTACTGTACACCTTCATTGCTACACAGTGTGTTTTAATCAATTATTTGGTGATGTGATTATATTTAGTTTTATCTAAAAAATAATAACTTTTTTAGCGTATCACTATTTACATTTTTATGAAATTCAGTGAGGAGGATTGTCCTCCCCTTCCTCCTCGGAGGAGGAGCCTCCACTGATTAAATATTATTTTACACAGAACTAATTCAAAGATGGCTCTGCTCCCACACACCGTCTTCTGAATGAGAGACCTGACGCTACCATGATTATCCATGACCGTGGAGGTATTCACATCTATTGGATGGGGCTCCCGATTGGTGCAGCGGTCTAAGGCACTGCATCTCAGTGCTACAGACACCCTGGTTCAAATCCAGGCTGTATCACAACCGGCCGTGATTGGGCAGCGCGCAATTGGCCGAGCGTCGCCCGGGTTTGGCCGGGGTAGGCCGTCATTGTAAATAAGAATTTGTTCTTAACTGACTTGCCTCGTTAAATAAAGGTTCAATATGTATGTATAAGTGTTCAGAAACATATTCTATTCTTATTTACAATAAAAGTGACTCAAATTACCATTAATTTCTGAAAGTTAATCTGAAGCACAACCAAAGCAAACTACGAATGCATCCACATAGTGTGTAGAGTCACAAGCTTGATGTTGTCATTTGTGTGCTAAGAATATGGGACCAAACACTAAACTTTTACCAACATGCTATACACTATAATAACATGTGTCCAAATACTTATTCATACTTATTCTTTTGCATTCATTTCTAAATGGTAAAACAGATATGTATGAAAATCTCCCTCGTCTCATCTCCCCTCCCCTTCTCCCCTCGTCTCACTCTCCCCCTCCCCCCGTCTCCCCCTCCCCCGTCTCCCCTCGTCTCACTCTCCCCCTCCCTCGTCTCCCCTCGTCTCACTCTCCCCCTCCCTCGTCTCCCCTCGTCTCACTCTCCCCCTCCCTCGTCTCCCCTCGTCTCACTCCCCTTCTCCCCTCGTCTCACTCCCCTCGTCTCCCCTCGTCTCACTCCCCTTCTCCCCTCGTCTCACTCTCCCCCCGTCTCCCCTCTCCCCCCGTCTCCCCTCGTCTCACTCTCCCCTCCCTCGTCTCCCCTCATCTCACTCTCCCCCTCCCCCCCCATCTCCCCTCCCCTTCTCCCCTCGTCTCACTCCCCCCCCGTCTCCCCCTCCCCCGTCTCCCCTCGTCTCACTCTCCCCCCCCCCCGTCTCCCCCTCCCCCGTCTCCCCTCGTCTCCCCCTCCCCCCTCCCCTCGTCTCACTCCCCCCCCCCCCCCGTCTCCCCCTCCCTCGTCTCCCCTCGTCTCACTCTCCCCCTCCCCCGTCTCCCCCTTCTCCCCTCGTCTCACTCTCCACCTCCCCTTCTCCCCTCGTCTCACTCTCCCCCTCCCCTTCTCCCCTCGTCTCACTCTCCCCCTCCCCCCGTCTCCCCCTCCCCCGTCTCCCCTCGTCTCACTCTCCCCCTCCCCCCGTCTCCCCCTCCCCCGTCTCACTCTCCCAAATTAAATCAAATCAAATCAAAGCAAATTTATTTATATAGCCCTTCGTACATCAGCTGATATCTCAAAGTGCTGTACAGAAACCCAGCCTAAAACCCCAAACAGCAAACAATGCAGGTGTAAAAACACGGTGGCTAGGAAAAACTCCCTAGAAAGGCCAAAACTTAGGAAGAAACCTAGAGAGGAACCGGGCTATGTGGGGTGGCCAGTCCTCTTCTGGCTGTGCCGGGTAGAGATTATAACAGAACATGACCAAGATGTTCAAATGTTCATAAATGACCAGCATGGTCGAATAATAATAAGGCAGAACAGTTGAAACTGGAGCAGCAGCACAGTCAGGTGGACTGGGGACAGCAAGGAGCCATCATGTCAGGTAGTCCTGGGGCACGGTCCTAGGGCTCAGGTCAGTTGAAACTGGAGCAGCAGCATGGCCAGGTGGACTGGGGACAGCAAGGAGTCATCATGTCAGGTAGCCCTCCCCCTCCCCCCGTCTCCCCCTCCCCTTCTCCCCTCGTCTCACTCTCCCCCTCCCCTTCTCCCCTCGTCTCACTCTCCCCCTCCCCCTGTCTCCCCCTCCCCCGTCTCCCCTCGTCTCACTCTCCCCTTCCCCCGTCTCCCCTCGTCTCACTCTCCCCCTCCCCCCGTCTCCCCTCGTCTCACTCTCCCCCTCCCCTTCTCCCCTCGTCTCACTCTCCCCCTCCCCTTCTCCCCTCGTCTCACTCTCCCCCTCCCCCTGTCTCCCCCGTCTCCCCTCGTCTCACTCTCCCCCTCCCCCCGTCTCCCCCTCCCCTGTCTCCCCTCGTCTCACTCTACCCTTCTCCCCTCGTCTCACTCTCCCCCTCCCCCGTCTCCCCCTCCCCGTCTCCCCTCGTCTCACTCTCCCCCTCCCCCGCCTCCCCCTCCCCCGTCTCCCCTCGTCTCACTCTCCCCCTCCCCTTCTCCCCTCGTCTCACTCTCCCCCTCCCCTTCTCCCCTCGTCTCACTCCCCCCGTCTCCCCCTCCCCGTTTCCCCTCGTCTCACTCTCCCCCGCCTCCCCCTCCCCCGTCTCCCCTCGTATCACTCTCCCCCTCCCCGTCTCCCCTCGTCTCACTCTCCCACTCCCCCCCGCCTCCCCCTCCCCCATCTCCCCTCGTCTCACTCTCCCCCTCTCCCATCTCCCCTCGTCTGACTCTCCCCGTCTCCCCCTCCCCATCTCCCCCCGTCTCCCCTCGTCTCACTCTCCCCGTCTCCCCCTCCCCCCGTCTCCCCCAATCTCCCCCTCCCCTTCTCCCCTCGTCTCACTCTCCCCCTCCCCCCGTCTCCCCTCGTCTCACTCTCCCCCGCCTCCCCCTCCCCCGTCTCCCCTCGTATCACTCTCCCCCTCCCCGTCTCCCCTCGTCTCACTCTCCCACTCCCCCCCGCCTCCTCCTCCCCCATCTCCCCTCGTCTCACTCTCCCCCTCTCCCCTCTCCCCTCGTCTCACTCTCCCCGTCTCCCCCTCCCCGTCTCCCCTCATCTCCCCGTCTCCCCTCGTCTCACTCTCCCCGTCTCCCCCTCCCCCGTCTCCCCCATCTCCCCCTCCCTCGTCTCCCCCGTCTCACTCTCCCCCCCCCCCATCTCCCCTCCCCTTCTCCCCTCGTCTCACTCTCCCCCTCCCCCCATCTCCCCTCCCCCATCTCCCCTCGTCTCACTCTCCCCCTCCCCCCGTCTCCCCCTCCCCTTCTCCCCTCGTCTCACTCTCCCCCTCCCCCCGTCTCCCCTCGTCTCACTCTCCCCCCGTCTCCCCCTCCCTCGTCTCCCCTCGTCTCACTCTCCCCCCGTCTCCCCTCGTCTCACTCTCCCCCTCCCCCGTCTCCCCTCGTCTCACTCTCCCCCTCCCCCCGTCTCCCCCTCCCCCCGTCTCCCCTCGTCTCACTCTCCCCCTCCCCCCATCTCCCCCTCCGCCGTCTCCCCTCGTCTCACTCTCCCCCTCCCCTTTTCCCCCCGTCTCCCCTCGTCTCACTCTCCCCGTCTCCCCTCGTCTCACTCTCCCCCGCCTCCCCCTCCCCCGTCTCCCCTCGTATCACTCTCCCCCTCCCCGTCTCCCCTCGTCTCACTCTCCCACTCCCCCGCCTCCCCCTCCCCCATCTCCCCTCGTCTCACTCTCCCCCTCTCCCATCTCCCCTCGTCTCACTCTCCCCGTCTCCCCCTCCTCCTCCCCGTCTCCCCTCATCTCCCCGTCTCCGCTCGTCTCACTCTCCCCGTCTCCCCCTCCCCCGTCTCCCCACATCTCCCCCTCCCTCGTCTCCCCCCGTCTCACTCTCCCCCTCCCCCCATCTCCCCTCCCCTTCTCCCCTCGTCTCACTCTCCCCCTCCCCCCATCTCCCCTCCCCCCATCTCCCCTCGTCTCACTCTCCCCCCCCCCCCCGTCTCCCCCTCCCCTTCTCCCCTCGTCTCACTCTCCCCCTCCCCCCTCCCCCCGTCTCCCCTCGTCTCCCCCTCCCCCCGTCTCCCCTCGTCTCACTCTCCCCCTCCCTCGTCTCCCCTCGTCTCACTCTCCCCCCCCCCGTCTCCCCTCGTCTCACTCTCCCCTTCCCCCGTCTCCCCTCGTCTCACTCTCCCCCTCCCCCCGTCTCCCCTCGTCTCACTCTCCCCTCCCCTTCTCCCCCCGTCTCCCCTCGTCTCACTCTCCCCTCCCCTTCTCCCCCCGTCTCCCCTCGTCTCACTCTCCCCCTCCCCCCGTCTCACCCTCCCCCGTCTCCCCTCGTCTCACTCTCCCCCTCTACCAAACCAGCTGGATACTAAGCTATTCTTCAGTTAGCTGTGTGAACTGTGGCTATAATCTCTCTGGTCAAGGTCTTTTAGTCGTCAGTCAAAACGGACAAAATGGTTTCAAATCTAGTCAATCTACATGCAGCTCCCTGCTGAGCAGAGATGGGATGTTTTTAAAGGCTTGACGTTGGCTTTGACCTCGACGCTGTGCCTCTAAGTCTGTCTGCATTTCATCCCAGTTGTAGGCTTTGCATTTTGATATCTGAGGCACCCATTTCATTTATAATGTCCAGGAAAATCCCCCCAGAAATGTGAAATGTCAGGCAAAAAATGATCCTATGTTAATTGATCACCCTGCTGAGAGGTGCTGTGTCTGTGCACGTAGTTTAATGAGATCAAAGTCATAGTGATGAAGACTAGAGCTGCCAAGCTGTGAAAAGGTATGACATTCGGGCCAATAATGTAGTTGCTTTTGAAGTGATGTATATTTTCTTACGTTTTACTGTTTCTAAGCTCAAAATCAAGACGCCTATCAAAGAGAACGAGTCTAACAAGAGGAATAACTTTCACAGTTGTTTTTCTTCATATGGGAGCAGTTGTTTTTTCATATGGGAGCATAGATAGCATTGTTTACTGTAAAAGGGTTTAGGCTGAGGTTACTGTAAAAGGGTTAGGGGTTAGGCTGGGTTACTGTAAAAAACAGGGTTAGGGGTTAGGCTGAGGTTACTGTGAAAGGGTTAGGGGTTAGGCTGGAGTTACTGTAAAAAATGGGTTAGGGGTTAGGCTACTGTAAAAGGGTTAGGGGTTAGGCTGAGGTTACTGTAAAAGGGTTTAGGTTGTGGTTACTGTGAAAGGGTTAGGTTTTAGGCTGAGGTTACTTTAAAAGGGATAGGGTTTAGGCTGGGTTACTGTAAAAGGGTTCGGGTTTAGGCTGAGGTTACTGTAGAAGGGTTAGGGTTTAGGCAGAGGTTACTGTAAAAGGGTTAGGGTTTAGGCTGAGGTTACTGTGAAATGGTTAGGGTTTAGGCTGAGATTACTGTAAAAGTGTTTAGGCTTAGGTTACTGTAAAAGTGTTTAGGCTGAGGTTACTGTAAAAGGGTTAGGGTTTAGGCTGAGGTTACTGTAAAAGGGTTAGGGTTTAGGCTGAGGTTACTGTGAAAGGGTTAGGGTTTAGGCTGAGGTTACTGTAAAAGGGTTAGGGTTTAGGCTGAGGTTACTGTAAAAGGGTTAGGGTTTAGGCTGGATTACTGTAAAATGGGTAGGGTTTAGGCTGAGGTTACTGTAAAAGGGTTAGGGTTTAGGCTGAGGTTACTGTGAAAGGGTTAGCGTTTAGGCTGAGGTTACTGTAAAAGTGTTTAGGCTGAGGTTACTGTAAAAGTGTTTAGGCTGAGGTTACTGTAAAAGGGTTAGGGTTTAGGCTGAGGTTACTGTAAAAGGGTTAGGGTTTAGGCTGAGGTTACTGTGAAAGGGTTAGGGTTTAGGCTGAGTTACTGTAAAGGGTTAGGGTTTAGGCTGGGTTACTGTGAAAGGGTTAGGGTTTAGGCGGAGGTTACTGTAAAAGGGTTATGGTCTAGGCTGAGGTTACTGTAAAAGGGTTAGGGTTTAGGCTGAGGTTACTGTAAAAGGGTTAGGGTTTAGGCTAGGTTACTGTAAAAGGGTTAGGGTTTAGGCTGAGGTTACTGTAAAATGGTTAGGTTTTAGGCTAGGTTACTGTAAAAGGGTTAGGGTTTAGGCTGAGGTTACTGTAAAATGGTTAGGGTTTAGGCTGGGTTACTGTAAAAGCTCAGCTGATGTAAAAAGGGCTATATAAATACATTGATTTATTGAATGAATGATTGAGTATTCTTTGTCCCC
>NW_025745808.1:140000-175000 GCF_021184085.1 Oncorhynchus gorbuscha | reverse complement strand
AGGCTACCTGCCGTCCCTACACTCTAACCACTAGGCTACCTCCGTCCCTACACTCTAACCACTAGGCTACCTGCCGTCCCTACACTCTAACCACTAGGCTACCAGCCGTCCCTCCACTCTAACCACTAGGCTACCAGCCGTACCTCCAATCTAACCACTAGGCTACCTGCCGCCCCTCCACTCTAACCATTAGGCTACCTGCCGTCCCTACACTCTAACCACTAGGCTACCTGCCGCCCCTCCACTCTAACCACTAGGCTACCTGCCGTCCCTCCACTCTAACCACTACTGTGGTGAATTATTATGACCAGAAACACTTCCAGAATACAAATGATAACCACTGCTGCTGAGGAGAGAAAACAGTGTGGTTATTGTCCCCTCTCTAACCACTTGGCTCTGGGCCTGCTGTTCATCCCTCTAACCAGACAGGGTGGAGGGGAGATAGGGAGGGTGCAGTCCCAGACAGGTCTAACCACTAGGCTACCTGCCGATGAGGGGGGAGAGAGAGAGGGGTTAGCTAACCACTAGGCTACCTGCCGCCCCTCCAGAGAGAGAGAGGGTCTAACCACTAGGGAGGGGGAGGAAGCCGCCCCTCCACTCTAACCACTAGGCTAGGAAAAGCCGCCAGAGAGAGATTAGGGGAGAGAGAGAGAGGAGGGGAGAGAGAGGAGGGGGGAGAGAGAGAGACATCTAGAGAGGAGGGGGAGAGGGAGGGTCCAGAGAACCAGAGAGACAGAGAGGTAGAGGAGGGGGAGGAAAAGACTAGAGAGAGAGAGAGGGTTAGCAGAGAGACAGAGAGGTAGAGGAGGGGGGAGGAAGAGAGAGAGAGCTACAGAGAGTAGAGGGGGAGGAAAAGAGAACCAGAGGTGATTAGGGGAGAGAGAGAGGTAGGAGGGGGGAGAGAGAGGCTACCTGCTGAGAGAGAGAGAGAGAAGGAGGGGAGAGAGGGAGGGTTAGCAGAGAGACAGAGGGTAGAGGAGGGGAGGAAAAGAGAGAGAGGGAGGTTAGCAGAGAGACAGAGAGGTAGAGGAGGGGGGAAGAGAGAGAGAGAGAGACAGAGAGACAGAGAGGTAGAGGGGGAGGAAAAGAGAGAGAGCAGAGAGAGATTAGGGGAGAGAGAGAGAGGAGGGGGAGAGAGAGAGAGAGGGAGGGGGAGAGAGGGAGGGTTAGCAGAGAGACAGAGAGGTAGAGGAGGGGGAGGAAAAGAGAGAGAGAGAGAGAGAGAGGGTTAGCAGAGAGACAGAGAGGTAGAGGAGGGGGAGGAAGAGAGAGAGAGAGAGAGACAGAGAGGTAGAGGGGGAGGAAAAGAGAGAGCAGAGAGAGATTAGGGGGAGAGAGAGAGAGGAGGGGGAGAGAGAGGAGGGGGAGAGAGAGAGACAGAGAGAGAGAGGGGGAGAGGGAGGGTTAGCAGAGAGACAGGGTTAGCAGAGAGACAGAGAGGTAGAGGAGGGGGAGGAAAAGAGAGAGAGAGAGAGAGGGTTAGCAGAGAGACAGAGAGGTAGAGGAGGGGGAGGAAGAGAGAGAGAGACAGAGAGGTAGAGGGGGAGGAAACTGAGCAGAGAGTGATTAGGGGAGAGAGAGAGAGGGGGGAGAGAGAGAGAGGAGGGGGAGAGAGAGACAGAGAGAGAGGAGGGGGGAGAGAGGGAGGGTTAGCAGAGAGACAGAGAGGTAGAGGAGGGGGAGGAAAAGAGAGAGAGAGAGGGTTAGCAGAGAGACAGAGAGGTAGAGGAGGGGGGAGGAAGAGAGAGAGAGAGAGACAGAGAGACAGAGAGGTAGAGGGGGAGGAAAAGAGAGAGAGCAGAGAGATTAGGGGAGAGAGAGAGAGGGAGGGGGAGAGAGAGAGAGGAGGGGGAGAGAGGGAGGGTTAGCAGAGAGACAGAGAGGTAGAGGAGGGGGGAGGAAAAGAGAGAGTGGAGGGTGCAGCAGGAGAGAAATAGGATAGGGAGAAAGAAGAAAGAGGGTGGGGGAGAGAGAAGAGAGAGGGTGGGGGGGAGAGGAGGAATTGCAGACAAGCACCAGACAGGGCACCATTTGATTGGCTGTCTATGAATTTAGAGCAGAATGATATTAGAATCCACTCAGTCATGAGTGTCTGGGCAGTTTCTTTGTTTCATCCTCATTTAAATAGAATCTACATTCTGTAATTGCTGCATAACAATAAACGTTGGCTGGCTGGATGCTTAACTAGCACCCTGTGAGGAATCTGGGAGGCTGGTGATTTGTAATTTGCTTTGTGATGAGGATGGATGTGGACCCTGTGGTACACATGGTGGAGAGAGATGGGGAGAGAAGGAAGAGATGGAGAGGGAGAGAGAAGAGAGGAGAGATGGGGAGAGAAGAGAGGAGAGATGGGGAGAGAAGGAAGAGATGGAGAGGGAGAGAGATGGATAGAGGAAGAGAGAAGGAAGAGATTGAGAGAGGAGAGGGGGCGAGAGATGGGGAGAGGGAGGGAGAGGAGAGATGGGGAGAGAGAGGGGTAGAAAGGGGAGCGATGGAGAGGGGAGAGATGGAGAGAGGAGAGGAGAGATGGAGAGGGAGAGGAGAGATGGGAGAGGGAGTAATGGTGAGAGGGAGAAAGGGGAGAGATGGAGAGAGGAGAGGGGGAGAGATGGAGAGAGAGGGAGAGAGAGGGAGAAAGGGGAGAGAGAAGGGGAGGAGTGATTTGGAGAGAGAGAGGTAGAAAGGGGAGAGAGAAGGAAGAGATGAGGAGAGGGAGAGTGGGAAGAGAGGAGGAGGAGATATTTGGAGAGAGAGAGGGAGAAAGGGGAGAGAGAAGGGAAGAGATGAGGAGGGAGAGAGAGGAGATAGGAGAGAGAGAGAGAGAGAGAGAGAGAGAGAGAGAGAGAGAGAGAGAGAGAGAGAGAGAGAGAGAGAGAGAGAGAGAGAGAGAGAGAGAGAGAGAGAGAGAGAGAGAGAGAGAGAGAGAGAGAGAGAGAGAGAGAGAGAGAGAGAGAGGAGAGGAAAAATGGAGATAGGAGAGGAAGAGAGAAGGGGATAAATGGAAATAGGAGAGGGAGAGAGAAGGGGAGAGATAGAGGGAGGGTGGGGAGAGGAAGAGAGAAGAGGAGAAATGGAGATAGGAGAGGGAGAGAGAAGGGGAGAGATGGAGGGTAGAGGGAAAGAGAAGGGGGAGATAAGGAGAGAGGAGAGAGGGAGAGAGACCGTCACGTACACATGGTTAGCAGATTTTAATGCGAGTGTAGTGAAATGCTTGTGCTTCTAGTTCTGACAGTACAGTAAATATCTAACAAGTAATCTAACAATTCCACAACAACTACCTAATATACACAAATCTAAGTAAAGGAATGGAATAAGAATATATACAGTACATATAAATATATGGATGAACAATGACAGAGCGGCATAGGCAAGATGCAATAGATGGTATAAAATTCAGTATATACGTGTGATGTAAGATATGTAAACATGATTAAAGTGCCGTTATTTAAAGTGGCATTGTTTAGAGTGACTAGTGATCTATTTATTAAAGTGGCCAGTGATTGGGTCTCAATGTAGGCAGCAGCCTCTCTGTGCTAGTGATGGCTGTTTAACAGTCTGATGGCCTTGAGATAGAAGCTGTTTTTCAGTCTCTCGGTCCCAGCTGTGATGCATCTGTACTGACCTCGCCTTCTGGATGATAGTGGGGTGAACAGGCAGTGGCTCGGGTGGTTGTTGTCCATGATGATCTTTTTGGCCTTCCTGTGACATCGGGTGCTGTATGTGTCCTGGAGGGCAGGTAGTTTGCCCCCGGTGATGCGTTGTGCAGTCCTCACTACCCTCTGGAGAGCCCTGCGGTTGAAGGCGGTGCAGTTGCCGTACCAGGCGGTGATACAGCCCGTCAGGATGCTCTCGATTGTGCATCCGTAAAAGTTTGTCAGGGTTTTGGGTGACAAGCCACATTTCTTCAGCCTCCTGAGGTTGAAGAGGCGCTATTACGCCTTCTTCACCTCACTGTCAGCTACAATAAATGCATCCTCAGGATATATGGTTTCCAGTTTACATAGAGTCCAGGGAAGAGGGACTATAACTAAGAGATAACTGGCTATCTTTAGGTAAACACCCTGGGTTTATTAGAGAAGTGGCCATCTTTAGGTAAACAACTAGAGAAGTGGCCATCTTTAGGTAAACTACTAGAGAAGTGGCCATCTTTAGGTAAACTACTAGAGAAGTGGCCATCTTTAGGTAAACTACTAGAGAAGTGGCCATCTTTAGGTAAACTACTAGAGAAGTGGCCATCTTTAGGTAAACTACTAGAGAAGTGGCCATCTTTAGGTAAACAACTAGAGAAGTGGCCATCTTTAGGTAAACAACTAGAGAAGTGGCCATCTTTAGGTAAACAACTAGAGAAGTGGCCATCTTTAGGTAAACACCCTGGGTTTACTAGAGAAGTGGCCATCTTTAGGTAAACATCCTGGGTTTACTAGAGAAGTGGCCATCTTTAGGTAAACACCCTGGGTCTACTAGAGAAGTGGCCATCTTTAGGTAAACACCCTGGGTCTACTAGAGAAGTGGCCATCTTTAGGTAAACACCCTGGGTTTACTAGAGAAGTGGCCATCTTTAGGTAAACACCCTGGGTCTACTAGAGAAGTGGCCATCTTTAGGTAAACTCCCTGGGTCTACTAGAGAAGTCTACTACTAAAGTATTCCCTTTAGTGACACACTGAGGCCTTTCTGACTACAGATGAAGAATGAATCTACCGTTGAGCTGCTTCACCTGAGAGACAGACACTCAATCAGTTCAGTCCCAAACTTCTCTCTCTCTCTCTCTCTGTCTCTCTCTCTCTGTCTCTCTCTCTCTCTCTCTCTCTCTCTCTCTCTGTCTCTCTCTCTCTGTCTCTCTCTCTCTGTCTCTCTCTCTCTGTCTCTCTCTGTCTCTCTCTCTCTGTCTCTCTCTCTCTCTCTCTCTCTCTCTCTCTCTCTCTCTCTCTCTCTCTCTCTCTCTCTCTCTCTCTCTCTCTCTCTCTCTCTCTCTCTCTCTCTCTCTCTCTCTCTCTCTCTCTCTCTCTCTCTCTCTCTCTCATTATTAATGTACTATTCTGGGCTGACTTTCCAACTGCAGAGGATCAGTAACCTCACTTAACGATGTCAAGTCACAATCAATTAGGAGATGAAATGGCTTGTTTCAGACCTGCTCTTCTCTCTGTCAGCAGCCAGGGGCTGGGCCCTCGCACACGCGCACGCGCACTCGCACTCGCACGTGCACACACACACACACAGACACACACACACACACACACACACACACACACACACACACACACACACACACACACACACACACACACACACACACACACACACACACACACACACACACACACACACACACACACACACACACACAGACACACACAGACAGACACGCACACACGCACACACGCACAGACACACAGACGCACACGCACGCGCACAGACACAGACACGCGCACACGCACACGCGCACGCGCACACGCACACGCACACGCGCACGCGCACACGCACAGACACAGACACACACACACAGATACTGTATGCATTATAATGCTAAAAGATAGAATCATTTTAGTTGAATCAGATACTTCATACATTATATTGCTAAAATTATATAATTTTAGTTGAATCAGATACTGTGTTAGTTCATGACTGGCTTTTAAACCAATTCAGATTTCTATAACTAACTGGGTCATAATATCTGTTTAAATATGAATGACAATTTCTGGTTAAATATGACTGGAATGAATAAGTACATTATACTATCTGTTTAAACTATGCTAAATTTATGAGACCGTCCATCTCCTTGACAGAAACTTCACCATCCGGTTCATGCCTATCCCCATCATCGATGCGTCTCAGGCTCTCAAAGCCAGCCCAGAGAAGACTGAGGACGCCCTGCTGAAGGTGAGTCAGTCTCTTAAAGCCCAGAGAAGACTGAGGATGCCCTGCTCAAGGTGAGTCAGTCTCTTAAAGCCCAGAGAAGACTGAGGACGCCCTGCTCAAGGTGAGTCAGTCTCTTAAAGCCCAGAGAAGACTGAGGATGCCCTGCTCAAGGTGAGTCAGTCTCTTAAAGCCCAGAGAAGACTGAGGACGCCCTGCTGAAGGTGAGTCAGTCTCTTAAAGCCCAGAGAAGACTGAGGACGCCCTGCTGAAGGTGAGTCAGTCTCTTAAAGCCCAGAGAAGACTGAGGACGCCCTGCTGAAGGTGAGTCAGTCTCTTAAAGCCCAGAGAAGACTGAGGACGCCCTGCTGAAGGTGAGTCAGTCTCTTAAAGCCCAGAGAAGACTGAGGACGCCCTGCTGAAGGTGAGTCAGTCTCTTAAAGCCCAGAGAAGACTGAGGACGCCCTGCTGAAGGTGAGTCAGTCTCTTAAAGCCCAGAGAAGACTGAGGACGCCCTGCTGAAGGTGAGTCAGTCTCTTAAAGCCCAGAGAAGACTGAGGACGCCCTGCTGAAGGTGAGTCAGTCTCTTAAAGCCCAGAGAAGACTGAGGACGCCCTGCTGAAGGTGAGTCAGTCTCTTAAAGCCCAGAGAAGACTGAGGACGCCCTGCTGAAGGTGAGTCAGTCTCTTAAAGCCCAGAGAAGACTGAGGACGCCCTGCTGAAGGTGAGTCAGTCTCTTAAAGCCCAGAGAAGACTGAGGACGCCCTGCTGAAGGTGAGTCAGTCTCTTAAAGCCCAGAGAAGACTGAGGATGCCCTGCTCAAGGTGAGTCAGTCTCTTAAAGCCCAGAGAAGACTGAGGATGCCCTGCTCAAGGTGAGTCAGTCTCTTAAAGCCCAGAGAAGACTGAGGATGCCCTGCTGAAGGTGAGTCAGTCTCTTAAAGCCCAGAGAAGACTGAGGATGCCCTGCTCAAGGTGAGTCAGTCTCTTAAAGCCCAGAGAAGACTGAGGATGCCCTGCTCAAGGTGAGTCAGTCTCTTAAAGCCCAGAGAAGACTGAGGATGCCCTGCTCAAGGTGAGTCAGTCTCTTAAAGCCCAGAGAAGACTGAGGATGCCCTGCTCAAGGTGAGTCAGTCTCTTAAAGCCCAGAGAAGACTGAGGATGCCCTGCTCAAGGTGAGTCAGTCTCTTAAAGCCCAGAGAAGACTGAGGATGCCCTGCTCAAGGTGAGTCAGTCTCTTAAAGCCAGCCCAGAGAAGACTGAAGGTGAGTCAGACTCTTAAAGCCCAGAGAAGACTGAAGGTGAGTCAGACTCTTAAAGCCCAGAGAAGACTGAAGGTGAGTCAGACTCTTAAAGCCAGCCCAGAGAAGACTGAAGGTGAGTCAGACTCTTAAAGCCCAGAGAAGACTGAAGTTGAGTCAGACTCTTAAAGCCAGCCCAGAGAAGACTGAAGGTGAGTCAGACTCTTAAAGCACAGAGAAGACTGAAGGTGAGTCAGACTCTTAAAGCCCAGAGAAGACTGAAGGTGAGTCAGTCTCTTAAAGCCAGCCCAGAGAAGACTGAAGGTGAGTCAGACTCTTAAAGCCCAGAGAAGACTGAAGGTGAGTCAGACTCTTAAAGCCCAGAGAAGACTGAAGTTGAGTCAGACTCTTAAAGCCAGCCCAGAGAAGACTGAGGATGCCCTGCTCAAGGTTAGTCAGTCTCTTAAAGCTCAGAGAAGACTGAGGATGCCCTGTTCAAGGTGAGCCAGTCTCCTAAAGCCCAGAGAAGACTGAGGATGCCCTGCTCAAGGTGAGTCAGTCTCTTAAAGCCCAGAGAAGACTGAGGATGCCCTGCTCAAGGTGAGTCAGTCTCTTAAAGCCCAGAGAAGACTGAGGATGCCCTGCTCAAGGTGAGTCAGTCTCTTAAAGCCAGCCCAGAGAAGACTGAAGGTGAGTCAGACTCTTAAAGCCCAGAGAAGACTGAAGGTGAGTCAGACTCTTAAAGCCCAGAGAAGACAGAAGGTGAGTCAGACTCTTAAAGCCAGCCCAGAGAAGACTGAAGGTGAGTCAGACTCTTAAAGCCCAGAGAAGACTGAAGTTGAGTCAGTCTCTTAAAGCCAGCCCAGAGAAGACTGAAGGTGAGTCAGACTCTTAAAGCCCAGAGAAGACTGAAGGTGAGTCAGACTCTTAAAGCCCAGAGAAGACAGAAGGTGAGTCAGACTCTTAAAGCCAGCCCAGAGAAGACTGAAGGTGAGTCAGACTCTTAAAGCCCAGAGAAGACTGAAGTTGAGTCAGACTCTTAAAGCCAGCCCAGAGAAGACTGAAGGTGAGTCAGACTCTTAAAGCCCAGAGAAGACTGAAGGTGAGTCAGTCTCTTAAAGCCAGCCCAGAGAAGACTGAAGGTGAGTCAGACTCTTAAAGCCCAGAGAAGACTGAAGGTGAGTCAGACTCCTAAAGCCCAGAGAAGACTGAAGTTGAGTCAGACTCTTAAAGCCAGCCCAGAGAAGACTGAGGATGCCCTGCTCAAGATTAGTCAGTCTCTTAAAGCTCAGAGAAGACTGAGGATGCCCTGCTCAAGGTGAGCCAGTCTCCTAAAGCCCAGAGAAGACTGAGGATGCCCTGCTCAAGGTGAGTCAGTCTCTTAAAGCCCAGAGAAGACTGAGGATGCCCTGCTCAAGGTGAGTCAGACTCTTAAAGCCCAGAGAAGACTGAAGGTGAGTCAGTCTCTTAAAGCCAGCCCAGAGAAGACTGAAGGTGAGTCAGACTCTTAAAGCCCAGAGAAGACTGAAGGTGAGTCAGACTCTTAAAGCCCAGATAAGACTGAAGGTGAGTCAGACTCTTAAAGCCCAGAGAAGACTGAAGGTGAGTCAGACTCTTAAAGCCAGCCCAGAGAAGACTGAAGGTGAGTCAGTCTCTTAAAGCCCAGAGAAGACTGGAGGTGAGTCAGACTCTTAAAGCCCAGAGAAGACTGAAGGTGAGTCAGTCTCTTAAAGCCCAGAGAAGACTGAAGTTGAGTCAGACTCTTAAAGCCAGCCCAGAGAAGACTGAAGGTGAGTCAGACTCTTAAAGCCCAGAAAAGACTGAAGGTGAGCCAGTCTCTTAAAGCCCAGAGAAGACTGAAGGTGAGTCAGTCTCTTAAAGCCAGCCCAGAGAAGACTGAAGTTGAGTCAGACTCTTAAAGCCCAGAGAAGACAGAAGGTGAGTCAGACTCTTCAAACCTCTGAGGACCTGGTTGAACTATCAATCAATATGATTATTTTTCCAATTGGGATTTGTTGTGTAGTCTGGGTACAAAAACAATTCTAACATATATATTCACCTCACACACAAATACAATAACAAAATCTATGATTTATAACCATTTTGCTACTTGGATATCATTGCTATGACAAATGTCTGACAGAGTTATGCTCTCTGCTCTCTTCAGATTGAGAACTACCTGTTCCGGAACCATGAGACTCGTCAATACCTCCAGGAGCAGGCCTACCGCCTCCAGCAGGGCATCGTTACCACCACCACTCAGCAGGTGACACACAGCTCAACAGTATTTAAAAACACAGCACCATCTAAATACAGCCGCAGAGGTAAAACCGGGGTCAGCAACATGGGGGGTCAGTAACATGGGGGGTCAGTAACATGTGGGGTCAGCAACATGTGGGGTCAGCAACATGTGAGGTCAGCAACATGGGGGTCAGTAACACGGGGGTCAGTAACATGGGGGTCAGTAACATGGGGGGTCAGCAACACGGGGTCAGCAACACGGGGTCAGCAACACGGGGGTCAGTAACATGGGGGGTCAGTAATATGGGAGGTCAGCAACATGGGGGTCAGTAACATGGGGGTCAGCAACATGGGGGTCAGTAACATGGGGGGTCAGTAACATGGGGGGGTCAGTAACACAGGGGGTCAGTGACATGGGGTCAGTAACATGGGGGTCAGCAACATGGGGGTCAGTAACATGGGGGTCAGCAACATGGGGGGTCAGTAATATGGGGGTCAGCAACATGGGGGGGTCAGTAACATGGGGGGTCAGTAACACAGGGGTCAGTAACACAGGGGTCAGTGGAATGGGGTCAGCAACATGGGGGTCAGTAACATGGGGGTCAGTAACATGGGGGGGGTCAGTAACATGGGGGTCAGTAACATGGGGGGTCAGTAACATGGGGGGTCAGTAACACAGGGGTCAGTAACACGGGGGTCAGTAATATGGGGGTCAGCAACATGGGGGTCAGTAACATGGGGGTCAGTAACACAGGGGTCAGTAACACGGGGGTCAGTGACATGGGGTCAGCAACATGGGGGTCAGTAACATGGGGGGGTCAGCAACATGGGAGGTCAGTAACATGGGGGGGTCAGCAACATGGGGGTCAGCAACATGGGGGGTCAGTAACATGGGGGTCAGTAACACGGGGGTCAGTAACACAGGGTCAGTAACACGGGGGTCAGCAACACGGGGGTCAGCAACATGGGGGTCAGCAACACGGGGGTCAGAAACATGGGGGTCGGTAACATGGGGGTCAGTAACATGGCGGGGTCAGCAACATGGGGGTCAGTAACATGGGGGTCAGTAACATGGGGGTCAGCAATATGGGGGGTCAGCAATATGGGGGTCAGCAACATGGGGGTCAGTAACAAGGGGGTCAGTAACATGGTGGGGTCAGCAACATGGGGGTCAGTAACATGGGGGTCAGTAACATGGGGGTCAGTAACATGGGGGTCAGCAATATGGGGGGTCAGCAACATGGGGGTCAGTAACATGGGGGGTCAGTAACATGGTGGGGTCAGTAACATGGGGGTCAGTAACATGGGGGTCAGCAACATGGGGGGTCAGCAACATGGGGGGTCAGTAACACGGGGGTCAGTAACATGGGGGTCATAGCTCGACTTGATTTTGTTGACTTGTTGAGCGTAGCATTGTGTTTCACTAACAGCCTGTAATCGCCCTCCTGTGAAACTGTCTCCCCTGACCACTGGTTAACACTGAGGTTGCTGCAGGAGGGACTGGTGCACTTCATAAAATAGATGGAGTCATGAGGAAGGAAAATGATGTGGATATATTGAAACATCTCAAAACATCAGTCAGGAAGTTAAAGCTCGGTCGCAAATGGGGTCTTCCTAATGGGCAATGACCCCAAGCATACTTCCAAAGTTGTGGCAAAATGGCTTAAGGACAACAAATTCAAGGTATTGGAGTGGCCATCACAAAGCCCTGACCTCAATCCTGTAGAACATTTGTGGCAGAACTAAAAAAGCATGTAGGAGCAAGGAGGCCTACAAACCTGACTCGGTTACACCAGCTATGTGAGACACGATGCTTAGTGATTCATTTCATGGTGAAAATGAGACGATTCTTAGTGATTCATTTCATGGTGAAGATGAGACACGATTCTTAGTGATTCATTTCATGGTGTAGATGTGTGACGGTTTGTATTTCCTGTCATTTGAGAGGAGCGTGAAGGGATGGTATTGTCATCTGAAGATGATTCAAGTTTGTCCTCAAGATGCTCTGAAGTCCAGTCTACTATTCCTCTCAGATTGTCTGTATTAGGTTTCACTGCTAGACAGATAACTGCTTTGTTCCTGTCTCACACTCTTCTTCTTCTTCAGATGATTGACAGGATCTGTGTGAAAGTCCAGGACCATGTCAACTCCCTGAGGAACTCGGAGACAGACGTGGTGTTAGACGACGTCAAGGTGGCTGAA
This sequence comes from Oncorhynchus gorbuscha, assembly GCF_021184085.1. Classification (NCBI taxonomy): domain Eukaryota; kingdom Metazoa; phylum Chordata; class Actinopteri; order Salmoniformes; family Salmonidae; genus Oncorhynchus; species Oncorhynchus gorbuscha. The sequence goes on along the minus strand of NW_025745808.1, from coordinate 163,463 downwards.
AGCCTGATGAAGGATGCCAGGAACTCCAAAACGGTGACTGGTCATTTGACTCTGGGCATTTAGTTAAGATCTAACCCATAATCCAACATTTTGAATGTTACAACTCTTTTTCTAACCCTTTTCCTCCTCTCCTCCTCCTCTCCTCCTCCTGTCCTCTCCTCCTCCTCTCCTCCTCCTCTCCTCCTCCTGTCCTCTCCTCCTCCTCTCCCCCTCCTCTCCTCCTCCTGACCTCCTCTCCTCCTCCTCCCTCCTCCCCTCTCTCCTCCTCCTCTCCTCCTCCTGTCCTCTCTCCTCCTCTCCTCCTCTCCCCTCCTCCTCCTCCTCTCCCCTCCTCTCCCTTTCCTCCTCCTCTCCTCCTCCTGTCCTCTCCCCTCCTCCTCCTCTCCTTTCCTCCTCCCTCTCCTCCTCCTGTCCTCTCCTCTCCTCCTCCTGTCCTCTCCTCCTCCTCTCCTCCTCTCCCCTCTCCTCCTCCTGTCCTCTCCTCCTCCTGTCCTCTCCTCCTCTCCTCCTCTCCCCTCTCCTCCTCCTCTCCCCTCCTCTCCTTTCCTCCTCCTCTCCTTTCCTCCTCCTCTCCTCCTCCTGTCCTCTCCTCCTCCTGACCTCTCCTCCTCCTGACCTCCTCTCCCCTCTCTTCCTCCTCTCCTCCTCCTGTCCTCTCCTTTCCTCCTGTCCTCCTCTCCCCTCTCTTCCTCCTCTCCTCCTCCTGTCCTCTCCTTTCCTCCTGTCTTCTCCTCCTGTCCTCCTCTCCCCTCTCTTCCTCCTCTCCTCCTCCTCTCCTCCTCTCCCCTCTCTTCCTCCTCTCCCCTCTCTTCCCCCTCCTCTCTTCTCCTCTCCTCCTCCTCCCCTCTCCACTCTCTTCCCCCTCTCCCCTCTCTTCCTCCTCTCCTCCTCCTGTCCTCCTCTCCACTCTCTTCCTCCTCCTCTCCCCTCTCTTCCTCCTCTCCTCCTGTCCTCCTCTCCCCTCCTCTTCCTCCTCTCCCTCCTCCTCCTCTCCCCCCTCTCTTCCCCCTCTCCCCTCTCTTCCTCCTCTCCTCCTCCTGTTCTCCTCTCCTCTCTCCTCCTCCTCCTCCTCCTCTCCCCTCTCTTCCTCCTCCTCTCCCCTCTCTTCCCCCTCTCCCCTCTCTTCCTCCTCTTCTCCTCCTGCTCTCTATTCTCCTCCCCCCAGCTGCTTCCTAACCTGTACCACCTGGGAGCAGCGTCCAGAGAAGAGGTCAACGGTCAGTCAGTAGGACCCATCCAGGAGAAACTGGAGTCCATGGCTGGAGAGGTGGCCAGGGTCATGGATGAACAGCTACAGGTAGGGAGGGGGGCCATGGTTTTAAACAGGCACAAAAAGTCAAGGAAGTCAGTGTTTGAAGAAAACTGATGATGGGTCAAAATGTTGATGAGGGGCCTCCCGAGTGGCGCAGCGGTCTAAGACACAGCCTCGCAGAGCTAGAGGCGTCACTACAGACCCGGGTTCGATCCCGGGCTGTATCACAACCGGCCGTGATCGGGAGTCTCATAGTGTGGCACATGTGGCTAGCCTCCGGGTTAAGAGGGCGGGTGTTAAGAAGAAGCGCGGTTTGGCGGGTCATATTTCGGAGGACGCATGACTCCACCTTCGCCTCCCGAACCCGTTGGGGAGTTGCAGCGATGAGACAAGATCGAAATTGGCGAGAAAAATTGGGTAAAACAAGATATCTGTCTATAAATTAGACTAGAATATGATGCTCGGAACAGGATCCATCTCCAGAAAGGTGTTTGTTTCAAAAGAGCAGAGTTCTGAAATCCTAAAAGACAGTTTGACCAGAGCGGATGTTATCGGTTTGGGCAGCAGTACATTCTTGGCAGGTAGGCAGACTCCTGAGTTAACAGTCTCGTCTCTCTCCGCCCTCCAGACCCCCCCCAGCCACCCACACACACACACACACACACACACACATAGCCCTGCGTATTCACCTGTTTTCCCAGCCCCTCAGACATATTGACTGTTGAGACGTCCAGAGCTGGATTGTACGGGGGGGGGGGTCATAAATATGTTCGTAACTCCCAGGCCTTAACGCTGTGGTTGTTGTTGTGTCAGCAGAGGAGCTGGTATGTTTCCCTCAGCCTGTAATCAGAGCAGAGAGAAGGAGTTCTGTGAGGGAGCCTGACACACACACATACACACACACATATACAGTCCGTGGTGGATGTCTAGATGTGATGGAGTCCGTGGTGGATGTCTAGATGTGATGGAGTCCGTGGTGGATGTCTAGATCTGATGGAGTCCGTGGTGGATGTCTAGATGTGATGGAGTCCGTGGTGGATGTCTAGATGTGATGGAGTCCGTGGTGGATGTCTAGATGTGATGGAGTCCGTGGTGGATGTCTAGATGTGATGGAGTCCGTGGTGGATGTCTAGATGTGATGGAGTCCGTGGTGGATGTCTAGATGTGATGGAGTCCATGGTGGATGTCTAGATGTGATGGAGTCCGTGGTGGATGTCTAGATGTGATGGAGTCCGTGGTGGATGTCTAGATGTGATGGAGTCCGTGGTGGATGTCTAGATGTGATGGTGTCCGTGGTGGATGTCTAGATGTGATGGAGTCCGTGGTGGATGTCTAGATGTGATGGAGTCCGTGGTGGATGTCTAGATGTGATGGAGTCCGTGGTGGATGTCTAGATGTGATGGAGTCCGTGGTGGATGTCTACATGTGGTGGATGTCTACATGTGATGGAGTCCGTGGTGGATGTCTACATGTGATGGAGTCTGTGGTGGATGTCTAGATGTGATGGAGTCCGTGGTGGATGTCTAGATGTGATGGAGTCCGTGGTGGATGTCTAGACGTGATGGGGGATGTCTACATGTGATGGAGTCCGTGGTGGTTGTCTAAATGTGATGGAGTCCGTGGTGGTTGTCTACATGTGATGGAGTCCGTGGTGGATGTCTAGATGTGATGGAGTCCGTGGTGGATGTCTAGATGTGATGGAGTCCGTGGTGGATGTCTAGATGTGATGGAGTCCGTGGTGGATGTCTAGATGTGATGGAGTCCGTGGTGGATGTCTAGATGTGATGGAGTCCGTGGTGGATGTCTAGATGTGATGGAGTCCGTGGTGGATGTCTAGATGTGATGGAGTCCGTGGTGGATGTCTAGATGTGATGGAGTCCGTGGTGGATGTCTAGATGTGATGGAGTCCGTGGTGGATGTCTAGATGTGATGGAGTCCGTGGTGGATGTCTAGATGTGATGGAGTCCGTGGTGGATGTCTAGATGTGATGGAGTCCGTGGTGGATGTCTAGATGTGATGGAGTCCTTGGTGGATGTCTAGATGTGATGGAGTCCGTGGTGGATGTCTAGATGTGATGGAGTCCGTGATGGATGTCTAGATGTGATGGAGTCCGTGGTGGATGTCTAGATGTGATGGAGTCCGTGGTGGATGTCTAGATGTGATGGAGTCCGTGGTGGATGTCTAGATGTGATGGAGTCCGTGGTGGATGTCTAGATGTGATGGAGTCCGTGGTGGATGTCTAGACGTGATGGGGGATGTCTACATGTGATGGAGTCCGTGGTGGTTGTCTAAATGTGATGGAGACCGTGGTGGTTGTCTACATGTGATGGAGTCCGTGGTGGATGTCTAGATGTGATGGAGTCCGTGGTGGATGTCTAGATGTGATGGAGTCCGTGGTGGATGTCTAGATGTGATGGAGTCCGTGGTGGATGTCTAGATGTGATGGAGTCCGTGGTGGATGTCTAGATGTGATGGAGTCCGTGGTGGATGTCTAGATGTGATGGAGTCCGTGGTGGATGTCTAGATGTGATGGAGTCCGTGGTGGATGTCTAGATGTGATGGAGTCCGTGGTGGATGTCTAGATGTGATGGAGTCCGTGGTGGATGTCTAGATGTGATGGAGTCCGTGGTGGATGTCTAGATGTGATGGAGTCCGTGGTGGATGTCTAGATGTGATGGAGTCCGTGGTGGATGTCTAGATGTGATGGAGTCCGTGGTGGATGTCTAGATGTGATGGAGTCCGTGGTGGATGTCTAGATGTGATGGAGTCCGTGATGGATGTCTAGATGTGATGGAGTCCGTGGTGGATGTCTAGATGTGATGGAGTCCGTGGTGGATGTCTAGATGTGATGGAGTCCGTGGTGGATGTCTAGATGTGATGGAGTCCGTGGTGGATGTCTAGATGTGATGGAGTCCGGTGGATGTCTAGTGGATGTCTAGATGTGATGGAGTCCGTGGTGGATGTCTAGATGTGATGGAGTCCGTGGTGGATGTCTAGATGTGATGGAGTCCGTGGTGGATGTCTAGATGTGATGGAGTCCGTGGTGGATGTCTAGATGTGATGGAGTCCGTGGTGGATGTCTAGATGTGATGGAGTCCGTGGTGGATGTCTAGATGTGATGGAGTCCGTGGTGGATGTCTAGATGTGATGGAGTCCGTGGTGGATGTCTAGATGTGATGGAGTCCGTGGTGGATGTCTAGATGTGATGGAGTCCGTGGTGGATGTCTAGATGTGATGGAGTCCGTGGTGGATGTCTAGATGTGATGGAGTCCGTGGTGGATGTCTAGATGTGATGGAGTCCGTGATGGATGTCTAGATGTGATGGAGTCCGTGGTGGATGTCTAGATGTGATGGAGTCCGTGGTGGATGTCTAGATGTGATGGAGTCCGTGGTGGATGTCTAGATGTGATGGAGTCCGTGGTGGATGTCTAGATGTGATGGAGTCCGTGGTGGATGTCTAGACGTGATGGGGGATGTCTACATGTGATGGAGTCCTGGTGGTTGTCTAAATGTGATGGAGTCCGTGGTGGTTGTCTACATGTGATGGAGTCAATGTCTAGATGTGATGGAGTCCGTGGTGGATGTCTAGATGTGATGGAGTCCGTGGTGGATGTCTAGATGTGATGGAGTCCGTGGTGGATGTCTAGATGTGATGGAGTCCGTGGTGGATGTCTAGATGTGATGTCCGTGGTGGATGTCTAGATGTGATGGAGTCCGTGGTGGATGTCTGATGTGATGGAGTCCGTGGTGGATGTCTAGATGTGATGGAGTCCGTGGTGGATGTCTAGATGTGATGGAGTCCGTGGTGGATGTCTAGATGTGATGGAGTCCGTGGTGGATGTCTGATGTGATGGAGTCCGTGGTGGATGTCTAGATGTGATGGAGTCCGTGGTGGATGTCTAGATGTGATGGAGTCCTTGGTGGATGTCTAGATGTGATGGAGTCCGTGGTGGATGTCTAGATGTGATGGAGTCCGTGATGGATGTCTAGATGTGATGGAGTCTGGTGGATGTCTAGATGTGATGGAGTCCGTGGTGGATGTCTAGATGTGATGGAGTCCTGGTGGATGTCTAGATGTGATGGAGTCCGTGGTGGATGTCTAGATGTGATGTCCTCTGTGTCTAGATGTGATGGAGTCCGTGGTGGATGTCTAGATGTGATGGAGTCCGTGGTGGATGTCTAGATGTGATGGAGTCCTGGTGGATGTCTAGATGTGATGTCTTATAGCTCATCTTTCCAGGGTCTGTTGGAGTCCATGGTGGATGCTGCGGAGGTCTCTGTCCCCATGTGATGAGGAAGACTAACCTTCGTCAGGACCTGATCAAAGCCAGTCAGCTGGTGGTTCCCCGTGTTTCGTCAAGAACACCCTGCTGGAACAGTCTGGAGTCGACATCATCAACAAGATCAGGTGAGACTAGTGTATCATGTCTTTATATGACAAGACTTCCTCCACACTAATGATGTCTTTTTGCTGTTGTCCTGAAATCACTAACCTCCATGTCCTTGTTCTCTTGGCTGAATGAACTATGACCTCTGGCTGACAAGCCTGTCTGAGTCCTGGTGTAACTGTTTTTATATTGTGTTATCTACACAGGTGACGTGTCTGTCTGTGTCCTCTGTCACTATCTGTGTCCTCTGTCACTGTCTGTGTCCTCTGTCTGTGTCCTCTGTCACTGTCTGTGTCCTCTGTCTGTGTCCTCTGTCACTGTCTGTGTCCTCTGTCTGTGTCCTCTGTGCCTGTCTGTGTCATCTGTCTGTGTCATCTGTCTGTGTCCTCTGTCACTGTCTGTGTCCTCTGTCACTGGCTGTGTCCTCTGTCACTGTCTGTGTCCTCTGTCACTGGCTGTGTCCTCTGTCACTGTCTGTGTCCTCTGTCACTGTCTGTGTCCTCTGTCACTGTCTGTGTCCTATGTCACTGTCTGTGTCCTCTGTCACTGTCTGTGTCCTCTGTCACTGTCTGTGTCCTCTGTCTGTGTCCTCTGTCACTGTCTGTGTCCTCTGTCACTGTCTGTGTCCTCTGTCACTGTCTGTGTCCTCTGTCACTGTCTGTGTCCTATGTCACTGTCTGTGTCCTCTGTCACTGTCTGTGTCCTCTGTCTGTGTCCTATGTCACTGTCTGTGTCCTCTGTCACTGTCTGTGTCCTCTGTCTGTGTCCTATGTCACTGTCTGTGTCCTCTGTCACTGTCTGTGTCCTCTGTCACTGTCTGTGTCCTCTGTCTGTGTCCTATGTCACTGTCTGTGTCCTCTGTCACTGTCTGTGTCCTCTGTCACTGTCTGTGTCCTCTGTCACTGTCTGTGTCCTCTGTCACTGTCTGTGTCCTCTGTGCCTGTCTGTGTTAAGGTCATAGCAGTGGCCCTGATTGTTAGATTCCCACTTATTGGTCCTGTAGTTGGACAGTGTGCAGGTGTCTATACTTCTAGTGTAGATTCACACTTATTGGTCCTGTAGTTGGACAGTGTGCAGGTGTCTATACTTCTAGTGTAGATTCCCACTTATTGGTCCTGTTGTTGGACAGTGTGCAGGTGTCTATACTTCTAGTGTAGATTCCCACTTATTGGTCCTGTCGTTGGACAGTGTGCAGGTGTCTATACTTCTAGTGTAGATTCACACTGTCATTTAGAACGCCAGGGGGTTGTTCACAGCCTGCTGGTCTGATGGCCCACACAGCCTTGCCTCTCAGTGTTGATCCTGCGAAGTGGGAATGAATGAAGCCTCTCTCCTCTTTCTGACTTCATCCCTCTGTTTCTCTCCTCTTCATCAATCTGTTTCTCTCTTCTTCATCCATATATTTCTCTCCTTCAACCCTGTTTTTTCTTCTCTTCATCAATCTGTTTTTCTCCTCTTCATCCCTCTGTTTTTCTCCTCTTCCCCTCTCTGTTTCTCTCCTCTTCATCCCTCTGTTTCTCTCCTCTTCATCCCTCTGTTTCTCTCCTCTTCATCCCTCTGTTTTTCTCCTCTTCCCCTCTCTGTTTCTCTCCTCTTCATCCCTCTGTTTCTCTCCTCTTCATCCCTCTGTTTCTCTCCTCTTCATCCCTCTGTTTCTCTCCTCTTCCCCTCTCTGTTTCTCTCCTCTTCCCCTCTCTGTTTCTCTCCTCTTCATCCCTCTGTTTCTCTCCTCTTCATCCCTCTGTTTCTCTCCTCTTCATCCCTCTGTTTCTCTCCTCTTCCCCTCTGTTTCTCTCCTCTTCATCCCTCTGTTTTTCTCCTCTTCCCCTCTCTGTTTCTCTCCTTTTCCCCTCTCTGTTTCTCTCCTCTTCCCCTCTCTGTTTCTCTCCTCTTCCCCTCTCTGTTTCTCTCCTCTTCCCCTCTCTGTTTCTCTCCTCTTCCCCTCTGTTTTTCTCCTCTTCCCCTCTCTGTTTCTCTCCTCTTCATCCCTCTGTTTCTCTCCTCTTCATCCCTCTGTTTCTCTCCTCTTCATCCCTCTGTTTTTCTCCTCTTCCCCTCTCTGTTTCTCTCCTCTTCCCCTCTCTGTTTCTCTCCTCTTCCCCTCTCTGTTTCTCTCCTCTTCCCCTCTCTGTTTCTCTCCTCTTCCCCTCTCTGTTTCTCTCCTCTTCCCCTCTCTGTTTCTCTCCTCTTCCCCTCTCTGTTTCTCTCCTCTTCCCCCCTCTGTTTCTCTCCTCTTCCCCTCTCTGTTTCTCTCCTAGTGAGGTAAAGCTGAGCCTGGCTTCCTTCCTCTCAGACCGTATCGTAGATGAGATCCTAGAAGCCCTGTCTGGCTCTCAGCACACACTGGTGAGTCTTAATCATGCCTGGAGATACAGTGCAATCACTACTCATGGTAACCATGACAACATGACACCACTCATGGTAACCGTGGCAACACACTACTACCCATGGTAACCATGACAACACATCACTACTCATGATAACATGACAACACATCACTACTCATGGTAACCATGACAACACATCACTACTCATGGTAACCATGACAACACATCACTACTCATGATAACATGACAACACATCACTACTCATGATAACCATGACAACACATCACAACCATGACAACACATTAGCTTGAATATTCTGTGAAATTCTAACATGAATTCTATGATTAATACTGAGTCAGTCACTGGTTCACTAGTACAGGTTTATGATCATATAGGTCATATATAATAATACACACTAATAGTCACCATAGTAACAGTAATAGTGACCATAGTAACAGTGATAGTGAACATAGTAACAGTAATAGTGACCATAGTAACAGTAATAGTGAACATAGCAACAGTAATTGTGACTATAGTAACAGTAATAGTGACCATAGTAACAGTTATAGTGACTATAGTAACAGTAATAGTGAACATAGTAATAGTGACTATAGTAACAGTAAGCGTGACCATAGTAACAGTAATAGTGAACATAGTAACAGTTATAGTGACTATAGTAACAGTAAGCGTGACCATAGTAACAGTAATAGTGAACATAGTAACAGTTATAGTGAACATAGTAACAGTAATAGTGACCATAATAACAGTAATAGTGACCATAGTAACAGTAGTAGTGACCATAGTAACAGTAATAGTGACCATAGTAACAGTAATAGTGACCATAGTAACAGTAATAGTGAACATAGTAACAGTAACAGTGACTATAGTAACAGTAATAGTGAACATAGTAACGGTAATAGTGAACATAGTAACAGTAACAGTGACTATAGTAACAGTAATAGTGAACATAGTAACAGTAATAGTGAACATAGTAATAGTGACCATAGTAACAGTAATAGTGAACATAGTAATAGTGACCATAGTAACAGTAATAGTGACCATAGTAACAGTAATAGTGAACATAGTATCAGTGATAGTGACTATAGAAACAGTAATAGTGACCATAGTAACAGTAATAGTGAACATAGTAATAGTGACCATAGTAACAGTAATAGTGACCATAGTAACAGTAATAGTGACCATAGTAACAGTAATAGTGACCATAGTAACAGTAATAGTGACCATAGTAACAGTAATAGTGAACATAGTAACAGTGATAGTGACTATAGTAACAGTAATAGTGAACATAGTAACAGCAATAGTGAACATAGTAACAGTAATAGTGAACATAGTAATAGTGACCATAGTAACAGTAATAGTGACCATAGTAACAGTAATAGTGAACATAGTAACAGTAATAGTGACTATAGTAACAGTAATAGTGACCATAGTAACAGTAATAGTGAACATAGTAACAGTAATTGTGACTATAGTAACAGTAATAGTGACCATATTAACGGTAATAGTGAACATAGTGATAGTTACTATAGTAACAGTAATAGTGACTATATTAATAGTGACCATAGTAACAGTAATAGTGAACATAGTAACAGTTACTATAGTAACAGTAATAGTGACTATACTAACAGTAATAGTGACCATAGTAATAGTGACTATAGTAACAGTAATAGTGACTATAGTAACAGTAATAGTGACCATAGTAACGGTAATAGTGAACATAGTGATAGTTACTATAGTAACAGTAATAGTGACTATATTAATAGTGACTATAGTAACAGTAATAGTGACTATAGTAACAGTAATAGTGACTATAGTAACAGTAATAGTGACTATAGTAACAGTAATAGTGACTATAGTAACAGTAATAGTGACTATAGTAACAGTAATAGTGAACATAGTAACAGTAATAGTGAACATAGTAACAGTAATAGTGACTATAGTAACAGTAATAGTGTCTATAGTAACAGTAATAGTGACTATAGTAACAGTAATAGTGACTATAGTAACAGTAATAGTGACTATAGTAACAGTAATAGTGACTATAGTAACAGTAATAGTGACTATAGTAACAGTAATAGTGACTATAGTAACAGTAATAGTGACTATAGTAACAGTAATAGTGACTATAGTAACAGTAATAGTGACTATAGTAACAGTAATAGTGACTATAGTAACAGTAACAGTGACTATAGTAACAGTAATAGTGACTATAGTAACAGTAATAGTGACTATAGTAACAGTAATAGTGACTATAGTAACAGTAATAGTGACTATAGTAACAGTAATAGTGACTATAGTAACAGTAATAGTGACTATAGTAACAGTAATAGTGACCATAGTAACAGTAATAGTGACTATAGTAACAGTAATAGTGACTATAGTAACAGTAATAGTGACTATAGTAACAGTAATAGTGACTATAGTAATAGTGACTATAGTAACTATAGTAACAGTAATAGTGACTATAGTAACAGTAATAGTGACTATAGTAACAGTAATAGTGACTATAGTAACAGTAATAGTGACTATAGTAACAGTAGTGTGTAGTCATTATGTCTTGCTCCCCCTAGGCTGACCATAGTAACAGTAATAGTGACTATAGTAACAGTAATAGTGACTATAGTAACAGTAGTGTACTAGTCATTATGTCTTGCTCCCCCCTAGGCTGACCATAGTAACAGTAATAGTGACCATAGTAACAGTAATAGTGACTATAGTAACAGTAATAGTGACCATAGTAACAGTAATAGTGACTATAGTAACAGTAATAGTGACCATAGTAACAGTAATAGTGACTATAGTAACAGTAATAGTGACCATAGTAACAGTAATAGTGACCATAGTAACAGTAATAGTGACCATAGTAACAGTAATAGTGACCATAGTAACAGTAATAGTGACTATAGTAACAGTAATAGTGACCATAGTAACAGTAATAGTGACCATAGTAACAGTAATAGTGACCATAGTAACAGTAATAGTGACCATAGTAACAGTAATAGTGACCATAGTAACAGTAATAGTGACTATAGTAACAGTAATAGTGACCATAGTAACAGTAATAGTGACCATAGTAACAGTAATAGTGACCATAGTAACAGTAATAGTGACCATAGTAACAGTAATAGTGACCATAGTAACAGTAATAGTGACCATAGTAACAGTAATAGTGACTATAGTAACAGTAATAGTGACCATAGTAACAGTAACAGTGACTATAGTAACAGTAATAGTGACCATAGTAACAGTAATAGTGACTATAGTAACAGTAATAGTGACCATAGTAACAGTAATAGTGACCATAGTAACAGTAATAGTGACCATAGTAACAGTAATAGTGACTATAGTAACAGTAGTGTAATAGTCATTATGTCTTGCTCCCCCCTAGGCTGACCACCTGGTGAGGAAGGAGCGTCCTCTGGTCCAGCGGGAGTCTGTGGACCTGGACGTACCCGAGGAGAGGGCTCCTAAACGGGCCACCACGGAGCTGAATGAGGCAGAAAGGCTGGAGGACCTGGAGACATGCATGGTACACTACACTACACCACCATATGTTTTGTGTGAGGGCCAGGCTTCTGTTCATTCTGTTTCCTGTCACGGGTTCCTCACTCATTCGGGGTTCCAGACATGTCTAATCTCAGACTGAGTGTTACAGGGAGATGAGCTAACCTTGGCTCATGTCTGGTTATCGATCCTTAAAGGAACAATCCTGAATTACATTAAGGTTAGGATGGTTCTAAGATGAATTAGGGAGTTTGATTCATGCCTATTGTAGGATGGTAAGATAGGGAGGTTGATTCATTATGGTAGGATGGTAAGATAGGGAGGTTGATTCATTATGGTAGGATGGTAAGATACTGTAGGGAGGTTGATTCATTATGGTAGGATGGTAAGATAGGGAGGTTGATTCATTATGGTAGGATGGTAAGATAGGGAGGTTGATTCATTATGGTAGGATGGTAAGATACTGTAGGGAGGTTGATTCATTATGGTAGGATGGTAAGATACTGTAGGGAGGTTGATTCATTATGGTAGGATGGTAAGATAGGGAGGTTGATTCGTTATGGTAAGATGGTAAGATAGGGAGGTTGATTCATTATGGTAGGATGGTAAGATACTGGGGAAGGTTGATTCATTATGGTAGGATGGTAAAGATAAGGGGAGGTTGATTCATTATGGTAGGATGGTAAGATAGGGAGGTTGATTCATTGTGGTAGGATGGTAAAGATACTGTAGGGAGGTTGATTCCTTATTGATTCCACTCCCATCCTCCCTCCTTCCCTCCCATCCTCTCCCCCTCCCTCCCTCCCATCATCTCTCTTTCCCTCCCTCCCTCCCATCATCTCTCTTTCCCTCCCTCCCTCCCATGATCTCTCCTCCCTCCCTCCCATCCTTTCCTCCCTCCCTCCGTCCCTCCCTCCCATCCTCCCTCCCATCCTCCCTCCCTCCGTCCCTCCCTCCCATCCTCCCTCCCATCCTCCCTCCCTCCGTCCCTCCCTCCCATCCTCCCTCCCTCCCATCCTCCCTCCTCCCATCCTCCCATCCTCCCTCCCTCCCTCCCTCCCATCCTCCCTCCCTCCCTCCCATCCTCCCTCCCTCCCTCCCTCCCTCCCTCCCTCCATCCTCCCTCCCATCCTCCCTCCCCTCCTCCCTCCCTCCCCCATCCTCCCTCCCCTCCCTCCCATCCTCCCTCCCTCCTCCTATCCTCCCTCCCTCCCTCCCATCCTCCCTCCCCCTCCTATCCTCCCTCCCTCCCATCCTCCCCCTCCTCCCTCCCTCCTCCCTCCCTCCTCCCTCCTCCCTCCCTCCCTCCTCCTATCCTCCTCCCTCCCTCCCCCTATCCTCCCTCCCTCCTATCCTCCCTCCCTCCCATCCTCCCTCCCTCCTATCCTCCCTCCTCCCTCCTATCCTCCCTCCCTCCTATCCTCCCTCCCTCCCTCCTCCTATCCTCCCTCCCTCCCCTCCTCCCTCCTATCCTCCCTCCCTCCCTCCCTCCCTCCTATCCTCCTATCTTCTCTCCTCCCATCCTCCCTCCCTAAGTAGTGTATTAGTGAAGTCCTTTCATCAAGGCCGCCCGTGTTTCCTGTCTAAATGAATCTCATTAAGAGCAGCATTACTGCCCGTCTTTGTAGCGCCGTACATCAGTCAAACACTCAGAGAGGCCTGGGTCTTATTCACTCGGCACCAAACCAAAGACAACATCTTGAAACGGAAGGATTTTCTCTGAATTTGTCCAATTAAAAACACTTGTTTTTACATTTTTCATTGCACAATGTTTTGAAACGTTTTGCCTTGGTCAACACTAATGAATACAACCCTGCCACTCACATGGGATGTGTGATATGATCTGGTTGTTGTTGTCCTAATAGGTTAAACCACAGCCTTTTACACGGCTCTGGGTTAATGTCCAAAGGATTCCAAATGGATTCCTTCTCATTGTTTACCTGAAGAAGCGTTAACCTTCCAGCCTTGAGTTCTCTCTCTCTCTCTCTCTCTCTCTCTCTCTCTCTCTCTCTCTCTCTCTCTCTCTCTCTCTCTCTCTCTCTCTCTCTCTCTCTCTCTCTCTCTCTCTCTCTCTCTCTCTCTCTCTCTTTCAATTCAATTCAGGGGCTTTATTGGCATGGGAAACATGTGTTAACATTGCCAAAGCAAGTGAGGTAGATAATATATTAAGTGAATATATAAAGTGAAACAATGTACAAATGGTTAAAGGACTCTCTCTCTCTCTCTAATGATCTACCTATAGAGTTCTCTCTCTCTCTCTCTAATGATCTACCTATAGAGTTCTCTCTCTCTCTCTCTCTCTTAATGATCTACCTATAGAGTTCTCTCTCTCTCTTAATGATCTACCTATAGAGTTCTCTCTCTCTCTTAATGATCTACCTATAGAGTTCTCTCTCTCTCTCTCTCTAATGATCTACCTATAGAGTTCTCTCTCTCTCTAATGATCTACCTATAGAGTTCTCTCTCTCTCTGTCTAATGATCTACCTATAGAGTTCTCTCTCTCTCTCTCTCTCTCTCTCTCTCTCTCTAATGATCTACCTATAGAGTTCTCTCTCTCTCTAATGATCTACCTATAGAGATCTCTCTCTCTTAATGATCTACCTATAGAGTTCTCTCTCTCTCTCTAATGATCTACCTATAGAGTTCTCTCTCTCTCTCTCTCTCTCTAATGATCTACCTATAGAGTTCTCTCTCTCTCTAATGATCTACCTATAGAGTTCTCTCTCTCTCTCTAATGATCTACCTATAGAGTTCTCTCTCTCTCTAATGATCTACCTATAGAGTTCTCTCTCTCTCTCTAATGATCTACCTATAGAGTTCTCTCTCTCTCTCTAATGATCTACCTATAGAGTTCTCTCTCTCTCTCTCTCTCTCTCTACCTATAGAGTTCTCTCTCTTAATGATCTACCTATAGAGTTCTCTCTCTCTCTAATGATCTACCTATAGAGTTCTCTCTCTCTTAATGATCTACCTATAGAGTTCTCTCTCTCTCTAATGATCTACCTATAGAGTTCTCTCTCTCTCTCTCTCTCTCTAATGATCTACCTATAGAGTTCTCTCTCTCTCTAATGATCTACCTATAGAGTTCTCTCTCTCTCTAATGATCTACCTATAGAGTTCTCTCTCTCTCTAATGATCTACCTATAGAGTTCTCTCTCTCTAATGATCTACCTATAGAGTTATCTCTCTCTCTTAATGATCTACCTATAGAGTTCTCTCTCTCTCATAATGATCTACCTATAGAGTTCTCTCTCTCTCTCTAATGATCTACCTATAGAGTTCTCTCTCTTAATGATCTACCTATAGAGTTCTCTCTCAATGATCTACATATAGAGTTCTCTCTCTTAATGATCTACCTATAGAGTTATCTCTCTCTTAATGATCTACCTATAGAGTTCTCTCTATCTCTCTCTCTAATGATCTACCTATAGAGTTATCTCTCCCTCTCTCTAATGATCTACCTATAGAGTTCTCTCTCTCTCTCTCTCTAATGATCTACCTATAGAGTTCTCTCTCTCTCTCTAATGATCTACCTATAGAGTTCTCTCTCTCTCTAATGATCTACCTATAGAGTTCTCTCTCTCTCTAATGATCTACCTATAGAGTTCTCTCTCTCTCTAATGATCTACCTATAGAGTTCTCTCTCTCTCTAATGATCTACCTATAGAGTTCTCTCTCTCTAATGATCTACCTATAGAGTTCTCTCTCTCTCTAATGATCTACCTATAGAGTTCTCTCTCTAATGATCTACCTATAGAGTTCTCTCTCTCTCTCTATGATCTACCTATAGAGTTCTCTCTCTCTCTCTAATGATCTACCTATAGAGTTCTCTCTCTCTCTCTAATGATCTACCTATAGAGTTCTCTCTCTCTCTTAATGATCTACCTATAGAGTTCTCTCTCTTAATGATCTACCTATAGAGTTATCTCTCTCTTAATGATCTACCTATAGAGTTCTCTCTCTCTCTAATGATCTACCTATAGAGTTCTCTCTCTCTCTAATGATCTACCTATAGAGTTCTCTCTCTCTCTAATGATCTACCTATAGAGTTCTCTCTCTCTCTAATGATCTACCTATAGAGTTTTCTCTCTAATGATCTACCTATAGAGTTCTCTCTCTCTCTATGATCTACCTATAGAGTTCTCTCTCTCTCTCTCTAATGATCTACCTATAGAGTTCTCTCTCTCTCTCTCTCTAATGATCTACCTATAGAGTTCTCTCTCTCTAATGATCTACCTATAGAGTTCTCTCTCTCTCTAATGATCTACCTATAGAGTTCTCTCTCTTCTCTAATGATCTACCTATAGAGTTCTCTCTCTCTCTCTCTCTCTAATGATCTACCTATAGAGTTCTCTCTCTCTCTAATGATCTACCTATAGAGTTCTCTCTCTCTCTACCTATAGAGTTCTCTCTCTCTCTAATGATCTACCTATAGAGTTCTCTCTCTCTAATGATCTACCTATAGAGTTCTCTCTCTCTCTAATGATCTACCTATAGAGTTCTCTCTCTCTCTAATGATCTACCTATAGAGTTCTCTCTCTCTCTCTCTAATGATCTACCTATAGAGTTCTCTCTCTCTCTCTAATGATCTACCTATAGAGTTCTCTCTCTCTCTAATGATCTACCTATAGAGTTCTCTCTCTCTCTCTCTAATGATCTACCTATAGAGTTCTCTCTCTCTCTCTAATGATCTACCTATAGAGTTCTCTCTCTCTCTAATGATCTACCTATAGAGTTCTCTCTCTCTCTCTAATGATCTACCTATAGAGTTCTCTCTCTCTCTCTCTAATGATCTACCTATAGAGTTCTCTCTCTCTCTAATGATCTACCTATAGAGTTCTCTCTCTCTCTAATGATCTACCTATAGAGTTCTCTCTCTCTCTCTAATGATCTACCTATAGAGTTCTCTCTCTCTCTCTCTAATGATCTACCTATAGAGTTCTCTCTCTCTCTAATGATCTACCTATAGAGTTCTCTCTCTCTCTCTAATGATCTACCTATAGAGTTCTCTCTCTAATGATCTACCTATCTCTCTCTCTCTCTATCTACTATAGAGTTCTCTCTCTCTCTCTAATGATCTACCTATAGAGTTCTCTCTCTCTCTAATGATCTACCTATAGAGTTCTCTCTCTCTCTCTCTAATGATCTACCTATAGAGTTCTCTCTCTCTCTGATCTACCTATAGAGTTCTCTCTCTAATGATCTACCTATAGAGTTCTCTCTCTCTCTGATCTACCTATGAGTCTCTCTCTATACCTATAGAGTTCTCTCTCTCTCTAATGATCTACCTATAGAGTTCTCTCTCTCTCTCTCTCTAATGATCTACCTATAGAGTTCTCTCTCTAATGATCTACCTATAGAGTTCTCTCTCTCTCTCTCTCTCTCTCTCTCTCTCTAATGATCTACCTATAGAGTTCTCTCTCTCTCTCTCTCTCTCTAATGATCTACCTATAGAGTTCTCTCTCTCTCTAATGATCTACCTATAGAGTTCTCTCTCTCTCTAATGATCTACCTATAGAGTTCTCTCTCTCTCTAATGATCTACCTATAGAGTTCTCTCTCTCTCTCTAATGATCTACCTATAGAGTTCTCTCTCTCTCTAATGATCTACCTATAGAGTTCTCTCTCTCTCTCTAATGATCTACCTATAGAGTTCTCTCTCTCTCTCTAATGATCTACCTATAGAGTTCTCTCTCTCTCTCTAATGATCTACCTATAGAGTTCTCTCTCTCTCTCTAATGATCTACCTATAGAGTTCTCTCTCTCTCTAATGATCTACCTATAGAGTTCTCTCTCTCTCTAATGATCTACCTATAGAGTTCTCTCTCTCTCTAATGATCTACCTATAGAGTTCTCTCTCTCTAATGATCTACCTATAGAGTTCTCTCTCTCTCTCTCTAATGATCTACCTATAGAGTTCTCTCTCTCTCTAATGATCTACCTATAGAGTTCTCTCTCTCTCTAATGATCTACCTATAGAGTTCTCTCTCTCTCTAATGATCTACCTATAGAGTTCTCTCTCTCTCTAATGATCTACCTATAGAGTTCTCTCTCTCTCTCTCTCTCTCTCTCTAATGATCTACCTATAGAGTTCTCTCTCTCTCTAATGATCTACCTATAGAGTTCTCTCTCTCTCTCTAATGATCTACCTATAGAGTTCTCTCTCTCTCTAATGATCTACTCTCTTCTCTCTCTCTCTGATCTACCTCTCTCTCTCTCTCTCTAATGATCTACCTATAGAGTTCTCTCTCTCTTAATGATCTACCTATAGAGTTCTCTCTCTCTCTAATGATCTACCTATAGAGTTCTCTCTCTCTCTAATGATCTACCTATAGAGTTCTCTCTCTCTCTCTAATGATCTACCTATAGAGTTCTCTCTCTCTCTCTCTCTCTCTTAATGATCTACCTATAGAGTTCTCTCTCTCTCTAATGATCTACCTATAGAGTTCTCTCTCTCTTAATGATCTACCTTTAGAGTTCTCTCTCTCTAATGATCTACCTATAGAGTTCTCTCTCTAATGATCTACCTATAGAGTTCTCTCTCTTTCTAATGATCTACCTATAGAGTTCTCTCTCTCTCTCTCTCTCTCTAATGATCTACCTATAGAGTTCTCTCTCTCTCTAATGATCTACCTATAGAGTTCTCTCTCTCTCTAATGATCTACCTATAGAGTTCTCTCTCTCTCTCTAATGATCTACCTATAGAGTTCTCTCTCTCTCTCTCTAATGATCTACCTATAGAGTTCTCTCTCTCTCTCTCTCTCTCTCTCTCTCTCTCTCTTAATGATCGACCTATAGAGTTCTCTCTCTCTTAATGATCTACCTATAGAGTTCTCTCTCTCTCTAATGATCTACCTATAGAGTTCTCTCTCTCTAATGATCTACCTATAGAGTTCTCTCTCTCTCTAATGATCTACCTATAGAGTTCTCTCTCTCTCTCTAATGATCTACCTATAGAGTTCTCTCTCTCTCTCTAATGATCTACCTATAGAGTTCTCTCTCTCTCTCTAATGATCTACCTATAGAGTTCTCTCTCTCTCTAATGATCTACCTATAGAGTTCTCTCTCTCTCTCTAATGATCTACCTATAGAGTTCTCTCTCTCTCTAATGATCTACCTATAGAGTTCTCTCTCTCTCTAATGATCTACCTATAGAGTTCTCTCTCTCTCTAATGATCTACCTATAGAGTTCTCTCTCTCTAATGATCTACCTATAGAGTTCTCTCTCTCTCTAATGATCTACCTATAGAGTTCTCTCTCTCTCTAATGATCTACCTATAGAGTTCTCTCTCTCTCTCTAATGATCTACCTATAGAGTTCTCTCTCTCTCTAATGATCTACCTATAGAGTTCTCTCTCTCTCTAATGATCTACCTATAGAGTTCTCTCTCTCTCTCTAATGATCTACCTATAGAGTTCTCTCTCTCTCTCTAATGATCTACCTATAGAGTTCTCTCTCTCTCTAATGATCTACCTATAGAGTTCTCTCTCTCTCTCTAATGATCTACCTATAGAGTTCTCTCTCTCTCTCTAATGATCTACCTATAGAGTTCTCTCTCTCTCTAATGATCTACCTATAGAGTTCTCTCTCTCTCTAATGATCTACCTATAGAGTTCTCTCTCTCTCTCTCTAATGATCTACCTATAGAGTTCTCTCTCTCTCTCTCTAATGATCTACCTATAGAGTTCTCTCTCTCTCTCTCTAATGATCTACCTATAGAGTTCTCTCTCTCTCTCTAATGATCTACCTATAGAGTTTCTCTCTCTTTTCTGAATTCATTGAGCCTTTATCTTGTCTCCTTTTCTCTCTCTCTCTCTCTTCTGTCTCCTTCCTTCCTCTTTCAACCTTTGCATCTGGAGACTCTATACCAGTGTAGTAACTCTCTCTCTCTCTCTAATGATCTCTGTCTGTCTATAGAGTCTCTCTCTCTCTCTAATGATCTGTCTGTCTATAGAGTTCTGTCTCTGTCTCTCTCTCTGTCTGTCTGTCTGATCTGTCTGTCTATGAGTTCTGTCTGTCTAGTCTGTCTGTCTACTGTTGTCTGTCTCTGATCTACCTCTGTGTCTGTCTGTCTGTCTGATCTACCTGTCTAGAGTCTCTCTGTCTGTCTGATCTACCTATAGTCTGTCTCTGTCTCTGTCTGTCTGTCTAATGTCTCTCTCACTAGCTGGTACAGTAACACAAAGACCATCCTTGTTCTCCCCCCCTCTCTCTCTCTCTCTCTAATCTCTCTCTCTCTCTAGAGTTCTCTCTCTCTCTCTAATCTGATCTAGCCCTGAGGGGAAACTGGCCCGAGACACAAGTCCCCTCCTCCACTCTTCCCTCTCCCCTCCTCCCTCCTCTGCCCAGCCTGGCCCAACGTGAACTGACTACTGAGTTGCATCTGATGGTTCAGATCCGGTCCGGTTAATGATCTTTTAATCTCTTCAAGACATCTCTGTTGTCACAAACAGAATTTGATCATATTTTGAACAAGCCACAAGAGTTTTTATCTGTCAGATGGTGAGCGTGTGGGGCCTTCTGAGTCAGATAGGACAGTGGGGCCTGACCCAGTCAGATAGGACAGTGGGGCCTGACTCAGGAGGATCTCCTGACACAGGAGGATCTACAGTGGGGCCTGACGCTGTGGAATAGACAGTAGGGCCTGATGCAGTCAGATCTCTCTGGGGCCTGATGCAGTAAGATAGGACAGTGGGGCCTGACACAGGAGGATAGGACAGTGGGGCCTGACACAGGAGGATAGGACAGTGGGGCCTGACACAGGAGGATAGGACAGTGGGGCCTGACAGAGGAGGATAGGACAGTGGGGCCTGACGCTGTGGAATAGGACAGTAGGGCCTGATGCAGTCAGATAGGACAGTAGGGCCTGATGCAGTCAGATCTCTCAGTCCTGATGCAGTAAGATAGGACAGTAGGGCCTGATGCAGTCAGATAGGACAGTAGGGCCTGATGCAGTAGATAGGACAGTAGGGCCTGATGCAGTCAGATATGACAGTAGGGCCTGATGCAGTAAGATAGGACAGTAGGGCCTGATGCAGTCAGATAGGACAGTAGGGCCTGATGCAGTAAGATAGGACAGTAAGGCCTGATGCAGTAAGATAGGACAGTAGGGCCTGATGCAGTAAGATAGGACAGTAGGGCCTGATGCAGTCAGATAGGACAGTAGGGCCTGATGCAGTCAGATAGGACAGTAGGGCCTGATGCAGTAAGATAGGACAGTAGGGCCTGATGCAGTCAGATAGGACAGTGGGGCCTGACCCAGTCAGATAGGACAGTGGGGCCTGACACAGTCAGATAGGACAGTGGGGCCTGACCCAGTCAGATAGGACAGTAGGGCCTGACCCGGTCAATAGGACAGTCTCTGACCCGGTCAGATAGGACAGTGGGGCCTGACACGGTCAGATAGAGTGGGGCCTCTCAGTCAGATAGGACAGTGGGGCCTGACGCTCTCAATAGGACAGTGGGGCCTGACCTCAGATAGAGTGGGGCCTGACACTCAGATCAGTGGGGCCTCTAATGACAGTGGGGCTGACCTCAGATAGAGTTCTCCTGACACAGTCAGATCAGTGGGGCCTCTCAATGACAGTCCTGACACAGTCAGATAGGACAGTTCCTCTCAGATAGGACAGTGGGGCCTGACTAATGATCTACCTATAGAGTTCCTGACACAGTCAGATAGGACAGTGGGGCCTGACTAATGACAGTCTACCTAAGATAGGACAGTTCCTGACTCAGATAGGACAGTGGGGCCTGACAGAGGTAGATAGACAGTCTACCTCAGATAGGACAGTGGGGCCTGACAGAGGTAGATAGGACAGTGGGGCCTGACGCAGTCAGATAGGACAGTGGGGCCTGATGCTCTCAGATAGGACAGTGGGGCCTGATAGGACAGTAGGGCCTAGATAGGACAGTGGGGCCTGATTGGACAGTAGGGCCTCGCAGTCAGATAGGACAGTAGGGCCTGACACAGTAAGATAGGACAGTGGGGCCTCTAATGATCAGATAGGACAGTGGGGCCTGACACAGTCAGATAGGACAGTGGGGCCTGACTCAGTCAGATGATCTACCTGATAGGATAGTAGGGCCTGACACAGTCAGATAGGACAGTGGGGCCTGATAGGACAGTAGGGCCTGACTCAGTCAGATAGGGCCTGACTACAGTAAGATAGAGTGGGGCCTGACACAGTCAGATAGATCAGTGGGGCCTGACACAGTCAGATAGGACAGTGGGGCCTGACACAGTCAGATAGGACAGTGGGGCCTGACACAGTAAGATAGGACAGTGGGGCCTGACACAGTCAGATAGGACAGTGGGGCCTGACACAGTAAGATAGGACAGTGGGGCCTGACACAGTCAGATAGGACAGTGGGGCCTGACACAGTCAGATAGGACAGTGGGGCCTGACGCGGTCAGATAGGACAGTGGGGCCTGACACAGTCAGATAGGACAGTGGGGCCTGACGCGGTCAGATAGGACAGTGGGGCCTGACAGAGGTAGATAGGACAGCGGGGCCTGACACAGTCAGATAGGACAGTGGGGCCTGACGCAGTAAGATAGGACAGTGGGGCCTGACGCAGTAAGATAGGACAGTGGGGCCTGACGCAGTAAGATAGGACAGTGGGGCCTGACCCAGTCAGATAGGACAGTGGGGCCTGACGCGGTCAGATAGGACAGTGGGGCCTGACAGAGGTAGATAGGACAGTGGGGCCTGACGCAGTCAGATAGGACAGTGGGGCCTGACCCGGTCAGATAGGACAGTGGGGCCTGACACAGTCAGATAGGACAGTGGGGCCTGATAGGACAGTAGGGCCTGACACAGTCAGATAGGACAGTGGGGCCTGATAGGACAGTAGGGCCTGACGCAGTCAGATAGGACAGTAGGGCCTGACACAGTAAGATAGGACAGTGGGGCCTGACACAGTCAGATAGGACAGTGGGGCCTGACACAGTCAGATAGGACAGTAGGGCCTGACACAGTAAGATAGGACAGTAGGGCCTGACACAGTCAGATAGGACAGTGGGGCCTGATGCGGTCAGATAGGACAGTGGGGCCTGACCCAGTCAGATAGGACAGTGGGGCCTGATGCGGTCAGATAGGACAGTGGGGCCTGACCCAGTCAGATAGGACAGTGGGGCCTGACCCAGTCAGATAGGACAGTGGGGCCTGATGCGGTCAGATAGGACAGTGGGGCCTGATGCAGTAAGATAGGACAGTGGGGCCTGATGCGGTCAGATAGGACAGTGGGGCCTGACCCAGTCAGATAGGACAGTGGGGCCTGACAGAGGTAGATAGGACAGTGGGGCCTGACCCAGTCAGATAGGACAGTGGGGCCTGACAGAGGTAGATAGGACAGTGGGGCCTGACCCAGTCAGATAGGACAGTGGGGCCTGACACAGTAAGATGGGACAGTGGGGCCTGACACAGTAAGATGGGACAGTAGGGCCTGACACAGTCAGATAGGACAGTGGGGCCTGACGCAGTCAGATAGGACAGTGGGGCCTGACACAGTCAGATAGGACAGTGGGGCCTGACGCAGTCAGATAGGACAGTGGGGCCTGACGCAGTCAGATAGGACAGTGGGGCCTGACACAGTCAGATAGGACAGTGGGGCCTGACACAGTCAGATAGGACAGTGGGGCCTGACACAGTCAGATAGGACAGTGGGGCCTGACACAGTCAGATAGGACAGTGGGGCCTGACCCAGTCAGATAGGACAGTGGGGCCTGACGCAGTCAGATAGGACAGTGGGGCCTGACACAGTCAGATAGGACAGTGGGGCCTGACGCAGTCAGATAGGACAGTGGGGCCTGATGCAGTAAGATAGGACAGTAGGGCCTGACCCAGTCAGATAGGACAGTGGGGCCTGATGCAGTCAGATAGGACAGTGGGGCCTGACGCAGTCAGATAGGACAGTGGGGCCTGACACAGTCAGATATGACAGTGGGGCCTGACGCAGTCAGATAGGACAG